>NC_090650.1:181475653-181775653 GCF_040937935.1 Hyperolius riggenbachi
TGTCAGTTATATATCAGCAGCTGTCAGTTACAACTGAATGTGCAAGGTAAAGTCCATGTTTCCCTATGGCTCAAATGGGTGATATTACAGTTGAACAGTGTGCTGACCAGGAAGCTGTTATGGGGTAATGACCATTTTAAAAATGGAGGATAGAGAATTCCATTGATCACAGTGGACAAATGGGACTCAGGAGAGGAGAAAGAGATTGAGGAGTAGACTACACAGGAGGTAAGTATGACCCGTGTATGGTTATTTTGACTTTTATTTTCAGTTCAGGTTCTCTTTAAAGGCTGCGTGGCTACTTTGGCTTGAATATGAGGAGTCGGAGGAATACAAACAATATACACATGAGTGATCAGTGGGGTGATCCATTCTGGGAGAAATGTAGTTGAACACTAGAGATGGTCGGAAATGTCGATTTCCAATTCTGCAGACATTCTGATTTCCGCCAATGCGGATTACCGATTTCACGGATTTCCGATTGGATTCCCGATTTCCGAGTAGTGGGTTTTTTGGTCATTTTTTGCATTCTCTGATTGGCCAAATACTTCCGAGTTGACTCTGCATTTTCTGTTTGGTCCATTGATTTCGAGTTCTGTGATTAGGCTAAAATTACCGTATTGCCGTAATGCAGTATTTCTGCAGAAATCCGATTTCCGAGTTCTGATCGGAAATCCGGAAATGTCAACTCCGCAAAATCCGAATGAGCATCCCTATTATACACTGGCCTATTTGGACATTGATGCGTTTGATTGAAACTAGATTACCTGGACCCCAGAACCCCCCCCCCCACACACACACACACACACACACATACCCTCCTTACCTTTCTTCTTTTCTCCCTTTTCCTTTTTTCTTTCTTTATTCTATTTTGTGTCTGCATGATATGATGATGTACTGTGATGCCAATGGAGTTGGGACTATATGAAATAATATAGTCAGGTTTCTACATAAGCTTTGAGAAATTGCTTAATGGTCAGTTGTTATGATGCGCTATCTGGATAAGATTAGATGGCCATATATGAGCCAGGAGGCAATAAGATAAAGATTGCTGTGTTTATATGAATTCATATACTGTCCCATTATGCTGAAAATGTGTTAGACATTATTGAAAAGATGTATCAGCTTTTGAATGCTCCATACTGACTTTGGTTATCTATGTATATCTGGAAATATGAGATAATATGTTTTCTTTTATTGTGAAAGTACTCTTTTTGACTGGAAAAAAAAACACTTGAAAAATAAAGAATCTAAAAAAAAAAAAAAATATGTATGCATTGTATTAACACTTATTTTCATGTACATCTTTTTTTTCCAGCTCTCAGCCTGGGTGATACCTCATTTTTCAATAAGTACAAAGTTCTTCCTGCATGGTGTATCTACTTAGTCTGGTCTCTCTGTGCAGCATTCAGCTTGGCATTTGGAACCATATCATTAATTATTGGATTCAGGTAGCATGCCTAATTTTTATTACATATTATCACATACATTATTTATTTTTTTTGTTTTGTTTTGTTCTTGACCAGTTAGATCATTAGATGCCCCTGCTGTGCTGCTGCATGTGCATGAGCCCATTGTGCGCATGGACAGGGCTGGTCCTAGACTTTTTGTTAGGGGTAGGTACAGGGAGGGTTACTTACTAATTTTTTTTTAAACGTTATTATACATTTCACTTTTTAAATGGAAGATTAACGTTTTCACATTTGCTGATTTCATGAACATTATTTAATGATTTATAACTTTATAAAAACGAATATTTAAACGAAATATAGTACATTATATTTTTAAACGTTATCCATGTTTATCGTTTAAAACCCCGCGCCCTTTTTTCCCAGCGTCCCTTTTTAATGTACGCGTCTGTGTGTGCTGTGCAGGCCAGCAGGACAGTATAGGTTAGGGAATAGGATTACTGTGTTATTGTATTGTATTATATAGTTAGTTAGTACTGCAGTTAGTTGTTAGAGTGAGTAGTACTGTGTTAGCTTACTACAGATTACTACAGCGCTGCTGTGCTGAGCTTTGTCAGTGTGACACAATTTGCCGCAAATTGCACGCGCCAAATTCCACGATCGCGCGAATCGCGGCACTTTGCGCGCGCAAAAGTCCGGGAACGGCACTTCACGTGCTAACTGTTTAGCACACCCGTGTTAAACAGTTAGCACCGCTTTGTGAATCAAGCCCATAGTGTGCACTCTGCGGTCTGTCACTCCGTGCTGATTTGATTTAAAGTCCAACCCCAATTTTATTAAAGGATACCACAACTGACATGTGGCATAATGAGATAGACATGGGTATGTACAGTGCCTAGCACACAAATAACTATGCTGTGTTCCTTTTTTTCTTTCTCTGCCTGAAAGAGGTAAATATCAGGTATGTAAGTGGCTGACTCAGTCCTGACTCAGACAGGAAGTGACTACAGTGTGACCCTCACTGATAAGAATTTCCCCCTTTTTTATCTCTTTCTTGCTCTCAGAAGCCATTTTCTTCTAGGAAAGTGTTTTATGGTTGGAATTTCTTATCAGTGAAGGTCACACTGTAGTCACTTCCTGTCTGAGTCAGGACTGAGTCAGCCACTTACATACCTGATATTTACCTCTTTCAGGCAGAGAAAGAAAAAAAGGAACACAGCATAGTTATTTGTGTGCTAGGCTCTGTGCATACCCATGTCTATCTCATTATGCCACATGTCAGTTGTGGTATCCTTTAAAGTAAAAGTACCCCACATCATCTGGTTACATCATCACGTATAAGTTGTACTATATCTGCTGGCACTGGCAGCCAGGGGAGGGGCAGCAAGGGCAAGAGGATAGGGAGCAACATTACGGCCACCCTCAGAAGGTCTGCCATGGCAATGTTGACCCCAGCGGGCAGCCTACCCTCAGTCAGCGAGTTTGAGGAGGATGTTCTGGGTTTTGAGGAGGGGGGGTATGATGTTGATGATGGGATGAAGGACCGTGACTACCATCCACAGGATGGGGATGTCAGCTCTGACTCTGAGGAGGAGGATGCGTCGGTGGGTTTGGCACGGAGGATCAGCATTGCAGACAGTGGCCGTGGAATGCGGGACCCACCACATCCTTCTGCCGCTACAACCAGCCGCACCACTCAACCCCCAACCGCCACAGGGAGAAAAGCCGCAGCATCTCATTCAGGCAGAAGGGGCAGCAGGCAGCAAAACCGCCAGATTCACCTCCCCAATCTGGCGGTTTTTCACTCTGCCCTCATTGGACAGCAAGTTTGCCATATGCAATGTGCGCAAACTACAGATGAGCAGAGGTTGTGACCCCTACAATTATGGCACCTCAAGCTTCATCACCCATCTGGCCAAAAAACATGTTGTTGAGCATGAGGAGTTCAAGAGGCTGAAGCAAGCTGGCGCTGGCTCCCACCGCCACGGTGCTACAGGCCACTGCTACTGATACCACCACCTGTATTCAACCCAAAACACAATTGCGGTATCATTTTTTGGAGGTGTCTGTCCCAGTTGTGCGATTGGACTTTGGACACAATGTGGGCTGCACAACTGCTGTCTGGAACCTAGTCCTGGTGTTAATTGACAGCTTTTTTTTTTATTTTCATTTTATGTCCACCAATAATGAATTAGTGTTTCCCTTTAAAAAAAACATGATGCTATATGCATCATTTACCCTAAAAACCCTTTTTAAAGCTATTTAAAGGGCACTTCCGGGTTTTCTACCCGGATACCCGAATAGGTCGTTTACCCGCGGGTAATTTGGTCGGATATCCGAATCGGATACGGATATCTGCAAGGTTGGATCCAGGTATCTGGGTATCCGGATCCGGGCGGGTATTAAAAAAGTACTACCTGAGCAACTTCCTATTTCCAGAAATGGTCAGATCTTCCTGGGGGAGCAAACCGAACTAACAAAAAGCTGCCGAACTTTCCAGACGGGATAATACGTTAGTACTGAAAAATGATCAGTTCTTTTTTTACTCATGTTAAATTTGTAAGTGAACCTAAAGTGTGTAAACTCGCTTCAGGTTAAATACTTACCAGTGTGGAAAAGACACTCCTATAGAGCCTTTACGGTCCTCACTCAGTCGTGTCATTCTATCGATGTGCCTTGTTTAATTTACAGGCCTTCAGTACTCTTCGGCAGACTTCATCCCTGAGTGTTTCAAAAGATGGGTGCATCAATACTACGCTTAGGGAGGGAGGGCTGGACTGATGTATGCACATACGGATCTGCTTGTCTTCTGAAGTACACAGGGATGGGAGTACTTTTGAAGCCTGCATGATGAGTGCCTAAGAGGTATTGTTACGATTCCCCAGCATATACAAAAGTCTGGACACCAATATGAAATGAAATTGTGCTTTTAATTAAATGTGCCATATACATATGAGTGATAGCAAACCATAATCTCTCCCACAAACACAATTAAGACTCCGCAGACTAGCTAACTATATATAAAATATACACTATCAATACACTCAGATAATCATGATACATTATCAGATAACAGGGGCAAGATCAGGAAACAAGCCAAAGTCTTACACGGACAGATCAGAATAAGCAAGAACAGAGCAGACGCAGTGGCCATTGACTGGCCCAGTCACCAAAATCGCAACTGAGCTGCTGCGGGAGAACGGAGGATTGTTTCATGACGGTGAGGGCACAGGGCGGCTGCAGGGGATTGGTAGAAGCCCCCTATTTTTTTAGGCTCAGTTAAGGTTCCCTGTAACCATAAGGTGGGGTGAGGCGGGTTCCTTGGGCAGCACCCGCCTGGCCATGGGGGGGGGGGGGGCGCTGAGCTGGAGAAGGTAGCGGGCAGGAAGAGGGGGTATTGGGCACCTCCCTCACCTGAGTCCCCGATCTGCGCTCCCCCTCCATCCAGCTATTAAGTGCAGAAGCAAGCATATATTGTCAGGCAGCGGGTGGGGATGACTCACCTCTTCCGCGTTCCCGCGTGCTTTCCACTCTCGTCACTTCTTGCAGTGCCGCCCACTGTACTGGAACGCGGAAGAGGTAAGTCATCCCCGCCCGCTGCCTGACAATATACGTTCGCTGCTGCACTTAATAGTCAGAGGGAGGGGGAGCGCAGATCGGGGGACTCAGGTGAGGGAGGTGGTCTGACCCTCCTCCCAGCCACTGTGCCCAATTCCCCGTCCCTGCCCGCTACCCCCTCCGGGCTACCTATTCGGGGGGAGGGGGGGAGTTTTCTTATAAGTTTGCCTCAGGCCGCAAAAAGTCTAGAACCGGCCCTGCCTGTAACATACTTGTCAATTCCACTAAGTTAGGTGTAGAATAATGCACACCTTACCTGTTACCTCTGCTACTTTTATTAACAATTAATTTTATTGCAATTGCATTTGAAATATGAAAATAAACAATGTTATAACTTATTTTTTTATAATTATTATTTCAGATTAAATTCAACCAAGTGCATTCTTTGGCTACATGCTGTGTTTTTCTCTATAGTCTGCTGCATATTCATTGTTCAACCCTTTTTGGTAAGATGTTTTATGTGATAAAATGGGCAAATTTGTGGCAAAAGTCTGAGTAGAAATAATGTCTGTGGTATATGCATATCATCTGCCTGTGTAAGACTCTCTCTTGCTACAACATTATCCCACAGTGTTTTCGATTGTAAATAGGTATACCACTGAGAATTGTTCCCAGCACTTATAATTCTTTTGATGTTCTCATAGGTTTTTACTGTACCAAGAAACACAAAAGGTTACAAAGACAATGGTGCGATCAATACTTGAACTGACATCTAATCAATATTGATTAGTGCAAGGTGGTAAAATTATCAATATTTCACTTTAAATTTTTGCTTCGGGAAATACTCTGCTAGGAGATACTGTAATTTTTCATCATAACTTTTGAGCAAAGTACTGACAAAATTTTTCTGTGTATTTTCGTTTGATGGTAGTTGAAAGGCATTTTATTGATAAGGTGTGAAAATAATATCACCTAAGAGAAAACTTAAGAGAAAATGTGAAAAAGTGAATTAAATAAGGACCATAGTGTGATGTTTATTTCTAGCTTTCGGTGTTTGGCTGTCAGTGGAGGAGATGGTGGGTTGTTATGTAGGTCTCAAGCTAAGTATTCACCTTGCGATGCAGGGAGATGGATCCAGTGATGTCTCCCTGATGACGAGTGCTCCGGCAATCCATCTTCCTATATCTTCCAGCCGGCGGGAATGCGTGATGTTACGCGACAGTCATGACAAGACTTCAAGCGATTGCGGTAATTTGTGCGGGTTACATAGAAGACATACGTCCATCGAGTTCAACCACAAAACAAAGTACAACACCAGCCTGCTCCCTCACATATCCCTGTTGATCCAGAGGAAGGTGAAAACCCTTACAAGGCATGGTCCAATTAGCCCCAAAAGGGAAAGAAAATTCCTTCCCGACTCCAGATGGCGATCAGATAAAATCCCTGGATCAATATCACTGGGCATTACCTAGTAATTATAGCCATGGATGTCTTTCAATGCAAGGGAAACATCTAAGCCCCCTTTAAATGCAGATATAGAATTTGCCATAACTACTTCCTGTGGCAATGCATTCTACATCTTAATCACGCTTACTGTAAATAACCCTTTCCTAAATAAATGGCTGAAATGTTTTTCCTCCATATGCAGATCATGTCATCTAGTCCTTTGTGAAGGCCTAGGGACAAAAAGCTCATCCGCCAAGCATTTATATTGCCCTCTGATGTATGTATACAGGTTAATTAGATCCCCTCTAAGGCGTCTTTTCTCTAAACTAAATAAACCCAGTTTATCTAACCTTTCTTGGTAAGTGAGATCTTCCATCCCTCTTATCAATTTTGTTGCTCATCTCTGCACCTGCTCTAAAACTGCAATATCCTTCCTGTAATGTGGTGCCCAGGACTGAATTCCATATTCCAGATGTGGCCTTACTGGAGAGTTAAACAGGGCCAATATTATGTTAGCATCTCAAGTTTTTATTTCACTGTTAATGCATCCCAAAATTGTATTCGTTTTAGCTGCAGTGGCTTGGCATTGAATACAATTATTTAACTTGTTGTCGATGAGTACTCCTAAGTCCTTCTCCAAATTTGATGTCCCCATCTGTGTCCCGTTTATTTTGCATGGTGTTAGACCATTGGTACAACCAAAATGCATGACTTTGGGTGTCGTTGGGTATCTTATAGATCCGATCGGCCAAGATGGTCGTTATCATCATACGACACTATGTGACGGTCTCGTCATTGCGCACCTGTACCAAAACTGGGAGATCGGGAGAACGACCATCACTAAAAAAACTTCGATCGTCGGGAAAATTGTCGGAAGAATCTCGAGGTGGGTATGGGCCTTTAAAGCCAGCACAGCAGTGGAGAAGGAGTTGGGAGCAAGAAAGGAGGGGGAGTCCACTGCATTAATTAGGGAGGGAATCTGTGAACCAAGCAGGTAAAGGGAGGCCAGAGGATGGAGCTACAGGGTGTGCAAAGCAGCCAGACAGCAATTTTGCATACCCAACTCTGTACATTGGTGTAAAAGGGGCAAGTACCACAAATGGAAATTAAGGTGTGTGTGTGTGCTTAAACAGATGAACAGAGCATGCATGCATATACAGCAGGAAAGAGCGGGCTGAACGTGGAAGTTTATAAGGATACACAGAGCATACTGTGGTTACATTTTGGCACAATGTTGAGCACTGCACTGATGGTATGGAGTATAAGTGACTACGGGTCTTAACCGGACCACCCCAAATGGGATAATGGGTGACCACCCCTCATGTATGTGGATCAAATTTTAGGCCCCCCTGAACTCCAGTTTGGTTAAAATCTGTATGGTACCCAGGCTATTAAACAAATCTGGCATCAGAGGAAGAAGATATCAGTTTTGATGGTAAGATATTTGAGTTCTCTGTAATCATTTTTTTAGATCTTTGGAATCTGCCTCAGTGAATAACTCTCAGACTAGGGCAACAGTTCTATGGGAACAGTCATAAATTTGGTGTGGAAACTTCTCTCTTGTAAAACACTCCCTGAAATCACTGACAGGGCAGAAGAATGAGATCTTGCTGTTCAAGAATGATACTACATACCCTAGTTCACCAGAGAAGGGAAAACAGTGAGGCTGGCAGTAATGGGATTGGGAGCTTACTTTATTAGTGATCCAGCTGATGACTGAATTATGAGCTAAAAGCCATGGAATACCTATTATTGTTGGAAATAGGAGGATGAAATGATATTAGAGAACGTACCTATAGCGCACCTTCTCTAATATTGTACTGACCTTAAAGAAAACCTGTACTGAAAATAAAAGTCAAAATAGGCATACACAAGTCATACTTACCTTCCATGTAGTCTACTCCTCAGTGTCTTTCTCCTGTCAAGCGTCCTGTTTGTTCACTATGATCAAGGGAATTTTCCGTCCTCCATTTTGAAAATAGCCATTACCCATAACAGCTTTCTGGTCAGCACACAGTTAAACTGTAACATCGTCCACTTGAGCCATAGGGAAACATGGACATTGCCTGGTACATCCGTTTTCCTCTCAGCTAGAACTGACAGCAACTGATATTTTACTGACAGCAACTGATATATTTCAGATCTGACAAAATATTGTCAGAACTGGATGGGATTATTGTCAGAAGAAAATGGTGAGCTTCTGAGAGCAGCTGATGGCAAGGTAACTCTGTAATTTTCATTTGAAGTTACCTCATGTGTTTATTTTAAATATTTTTACTCAGTACAGGTTCTCTTTAAGAAGCAGGTTATAACCCACAAAACACATTGTCCTTGTGCAGCTCAAATATGCTTATCTTTTAGTGCATTTTGAGGTGAGCTTTGTTTCTTATTCTTTTAAATTGTTTAAGTAATTTTACATGAGGGTGCCTCCTTCCTATCTAGTGTTACATGGTCATTCGCTAGCCGTACACCGTTACTCTGAGTAATAAACAACATTTAATTTTTTTTTCACTCCTGCTACACTGGGGTTTGCTGGACTAGCAACCAGGAGTTTATGAGTACCCTTCTTCTTCTCTATTATAACCCCCTGTATCGACATACTACACTATACCAGGTTCCTGATGTCTCTGTGTTTTTTTGTCTCCCTGGTATAGGTTTATATCCTTACCAGACCCTAGCATAAAAGGAACGATGATTTCCACAATAGGGGCAAAGGTTGGATTGCAAACAACATTACCTCTCCTTCGATGATAGGGCACAGCAGGAAAAACATAGCTGCATGGAAAAGTTTCATCCTTAGCCGAAGAGGCAAAACTGAGGATGATGGTTAGGCAGGTGACCAACTTTACTGAAAAGACCCCCCCCCCCCCCCTCTTTCCTGACGTCTTTCCCTAAGGCATCAATCTATTTGAATACAAACCTTGCATAAGCAGTTGAAGTATTTTTAGAGTCATCTTTTGACTCTGAAAAACCCAATCAAAACTGGTACTTCAGAGTTGGATCATTCCACTGTGTATCTGAAGCCCAGTGGTAAAATTCTGGCAAATACTTTCTATTGGTCGTTGGACTTGACATAACTGGAACAATAGTGTCTCTAAAGCAAAGTTCAATCAGCTCAGGTCAGGCAGGCACTAAGTTCAGTTTACAACAATGGAATGACACTGAAGGGAAATGGCAAACTTTTAAAATTATTCTAAAGCAATACTGTAATAAATATATACCATATGGAAACAAAATGTCTAGAAAAAAAAACCCCTATGGATTAATAGAAAGGTTAGAGATAAAATTAAGTGGGAAAAGAATGCCTATCAGGTCCTAAAACAGGAGGGGACCAAGGCTGCATTAAGAAATTATAAGGAGTGCAATAAAAGTTGTAAAAAAAATTAGGCTGGCAAAGATTGAAGCTGAAAATCAAGGGATGTCAAATCTAACCCAAAGATGTAAAAAAAGAAAGGACTGCACTGGACTCCTAAAGGATGAGGTAGGGAACTCAATGGGGAATGACCAAGGTAGGGCAGAGCTATTGAATGCTTGCTTTGCTTCTGTCTTCACAAGGGAAACATCGTTGCTTCAAATTACAGATGCGAAAGGGTCTCAATCTTCCAATTGTAATATTAAATACTTAACACAGGAAAAAGTGAAGGCAAGACTAAAGAAAATAAAAATGGATAAGGCACCTGGCCCAGATGGCATACATCCTCGGGTCCTAAGGGAATTAAGTTCAGCTATAGATCAACCCCTTTATCTTATCTTCTGTAACTCTCTTTCAACTGGCAGAGTTCCAACAGATTGGTGTACAGCCCACATTTTCCCATTATTTAACCACACTGGCGTTCTATTAAGATCGCCAGGGCGGCTGCGGGAGGGTTTTTTTTAATAAAAAAAAAACTATTTCATGCAGCCAACTGAAAGTTGGCTGCATGAAAGCCCACTAGAGGGCGCTCCGGATGCGTTCTTCTGATCGCCTCCGGCGGCCAGAAGTAACACGGAAGGCCGCAATGAGCGGCCTTCCGTGTTTCGCTTACCTCGTCGCCATGGTGACGAGCAGAGTGACGTCATGGACGTCAGCCGACGTCCTGACGTCAGCCGCCTCCGATCCATCCCTTAGCGCTGGCCGGAACTTTTTGTTCCGGCTACGCTGGGCTCAGGCGGCTGGGGGGACCCTCTTTCGCCGCTGCACGCGGCAAATCGCCGCGCTGCGGCGGCGATCAGGCAGCACACGTGGCTGGCAAAGTGCCGGCTGCGTGTGCTGCTTTTTATTTGATGAAAATCGGCCCGGCAGGGCCTGAGCGGCAGCCTCCGGCGGTGATGGACGAGCTGAGCTCATCCATACCGCCCGGCTGGTTAAGAAGGGCAAAAAAATCTGATCCGGGAAATTATAGACCTGTGAGCTTAACAACAGTTGTGTGCACACTATTTGAGGGGTTACTAAGAGATACTATACAAGACTTCATAGCAGAAAGTAATCTTATTTCTCAGCATCAGCATGGGTTTACTAAGGACTGGTCCTGTCTGACTAACATGCTCAGTTTTTTCGAGGTGGTAAATGCTAGTGTGGATATTGGGAATGCTGTAGATATGATATACTTGGACTTTGCAAAGGCCTTTGATACTGTTCCCCGCAACAGTCTGGTGCAAAAGTTGAGAATACAAGGACTATGGAAGAGTCTGTGTGCATAGATAGGGAACTGGCGAATGGACAGAAAACAAAGAGTTGTGGTTAATGGATCATATTCAATATGGGTGACTGTTAGCAGTGGGGTCTGACAGGGGTCAGTACTGAGTCCAATGCTCTTAAAGGGAACCTAAACTGAGAAGGATATGGATTTTTCCTTTTAACATAATACCAGTTGCCTGACTCTACTGCTGATCCTGTGCTGCCAATACTTTCAACCACAGCCCCTGAACAAGCATGCAGATCAGATGTTCTGACTGAAGTCAGACTGGATTAGCTGCATGCTTGTTTCAGGTGTGTGATTCAGCCCTACTTCAGCCAAAGGGATCAGGACTGCCAGGCAACTGGTATTGTTTAAGGAAACATCCATATCCCTCTCAGTTAAGGTTCCCTTTAAATGTATTAATGACCTAGCAGATGAAATAGAAAGCTATGTTGCTATTTTTGCAGATGATACAAAATAGTGCAGAATCATCAACTCTCAGGAAGATAGTGTCATATTGCAAAAGCATTTGGATAGGATGGCTATATGGACACATACATGGCAGATGAAATTCAATGTTGAAAAATGTACAATCATGCATTTTAGTCGTACCAATGGTCTAACACCATACAAAATGAATGGGATATAGGTGGGGACATCAAACTTGGAGAAGGAATTAGAAGTACTCATCGACAACAATAAATGATCGGATTCAATGCCAAGCTGCATTAAATGGGAAATAAAAAGTTTTAGAGCAGGTGCAGAGATGAGCAACAAAATTGATAAGAGGGATGGAAGGTCTCGCTTACCAGGAAAGGTTAGATAAACTGGGCTTATTTAGTCTAGATAAAAGACGCTTTAGAGGAGATTTAACTAACGTATATATGTTTTTTTTGTCTCTGGGCTTGAGCAAAGGATTAGGGGTCATGATCTGCACATGCAGGAAAAAAGTTTTAGTCATTTATTTAGCAAAGTGTTCTTTACATTAAGAGTGATTAAATGTGGATTGTATTACCACAGGAAGTAGTTATGGCAAATTCTACATTCCGCGTTTAAAAGGGGCTTAAATGCTTTTCTCGCGTTGAAAGACATTCACGGCTATAATTACTAAGTAATTCCCAGTGGTGTTGATCCAGGGTTTTTATGTGATTGCTGTCTGGAGTCGGGAAGGATTTTTTTCCCCATTTGGGGCTAATTGCACCATGCCTTGTGTTTTTTGCCTTCCTCTGAATCAACAGTGGTATAGAAGGCTGCAGGCTAGTGTTGTACTTATTTTCTGGTTGAACTCGATGGACATATGTCTTTTTTTCAATCCAAATAACTATGTAACTAATAAAAAGACATTAACTCTTTGTCCTCAAGTTGCCCCCATAGTTACCAAATAAATAACCAAAAAAATCGATGGAATTTAAAAGGGAGTACATACATTTATATGTTAGGGATTTAGCTTTTTGTATATGCATGCCATATACAATGAGAAAGACAAAATCATAAAACGGAAAAAATATATGATTTCCAAATAAAATATTGTTGCCATACATTGTACTAGGGACTCAACTTAAATGTTGTAATAACCGGGACAAATGGGCATATAAAATATGTGGGTCTTATCTACAGTCTACAAGTTTTATTTTATAACTATAATGGCTGAAAAACTGTGAAATAATGCAATTTTTTTTTCTTGTTATTCCCTTTAAAATGTATGTAAAATTATATAATTCCTAGCAACAAGTGCCACCCAAAGACAGCCCAATCTGTGGCTAAAAAAAACAATGTATACATTATTCAGGTGTGATAAGTAGTAATAAAATTATTGGCAAATGAATGGAAGAAGCACTGAAATTTGAAAATTGCTCTGGTCCATAAGTGTAAAAAACCCCTTAGTGGTGAAGTTTAATCATGTCTCCAGTCCTCTGGAGCTATACATTTGATGCTCTGATTAGGTACCCCAGTACTCCATTCAGCTTGATTTGGCATATCAATGAGCCATTCATGTTTTGGGATTGCATACGTTCCCAGAAGTGTACCTTTGATATCAATTTCCACAATGGGATAGCCATAGTGAATCTGCCCAGTTTTAAACTTGTCCACGGAATTAATCTGGCTTTGCTGTGGTGACCGTTGAAACTAATCAGATTAGTAGTTACTGTAGGAACCGTTTCTTTTAATAGCAAGCCTGTGGTGGAGACTGATTCACTGGGGTCTAAAAAAAACATAAAACAAATTTTTTCTTCAAAACCCTCCACTGTCCCTTTAAGATACAGACTGCCATCCTACCCTATTACAATTAGTGCAATGAAAGACTAAGCAGTGGGTACGTATCTGCATATGGAGACTCCTCTCTGTATTGCCAGTGCAATGATATTCAGCAATATACCCTTGTTTGGGACACTTGAAGCACTGTTAACTTATGTTAAACCCTCTCGTAGCCCTCCCCCCTCTTCCTGGGAGGAGACATCTTATTAGCCATCACACCCTGCTTGTGTCCGGTACCAGGTACTGCTGAACCTACTAAAATGTCATCCAAATGTTTAAAACTCCTCACAAATTCCAACAAAATAAGACATCTCACTAGAAAATCTGCTCTCTCCTGCTGAATTAACCATAAGTGTAATGCCTGTGACACACGCCATCTTGATTGAATGTCGGCTCTTCCTGTTCAGTAAGCCAGCACCTATTCAGTAAGGAGTCCTTAGGCTAGACACCCTGCCTACTGAGTGCGTCCCTAGTGTCTTCAGCTTAAGCGCTTTGAGTCCGCCAGGAGAAAAGTGCAATATAAATGTTATTTGTCTTGTCTTATTTTATTTCACACACACAGCCCAAGAGCTTGGCTTCTATTGGTTTCCATGATTGAATGATTGACAGCATATATACTGCACAGAATCAGAAATTCACAGCTATACTGAGTTCTTCTGGTCCATTCACTGCTTTCCTGGAATCAGTGTTTTGCTTACAGACTTTGAAAGTAGAAGATTATTTAGCCTTCTAGTGCCTGGCAGTCTGTGCACTTCCTTCTCTACCAAGCTAGTCTTAAGGGAGAACTCAACTGTTGCAAACTACTGCACCTGGGAGTCCTGGACGTGCCTGTCCTCGCTCCCACTGATAGGGATAATCAGAAAGAGCAAATTCCGTTCCGCCGGAATTCACGGATTCCGCCAGCGCTAAATTCCGTCACTGACATTCCCGCCGGAATTTTGCGAAATTCCACGGAATTCCACATTCCGGCGGAAAAATAAGTCATCGCAAATGAAACCTTATTTATGCTAAATGGTAGCCCATAACACCTGTTGGCGGTTCCCCTGGTCCTTTTTCTCCCTCCTCCCTTCCTCCTCCTCCTCCTGTCTTGTCTTGTCTTCCAGGGAATTGTAGGATGTCAAAAGCCAGCTCACATACATTGGCCAGGAATCAAACCCAGGTCTAGTGCTTGGAAGGCAGCTCTTCTCACCGCTATACCACCACCAACACTACATGCTGAAGCCAGCCTAGCATGTACCATTGTGATATATCCAAGAGAAAAACGAGCTTGCTTAGGGATTTGTAGGATGTCAAAAGCCAACTCACATACATTGGCCAGGAATCGAACCCAGGCCTACCGCTTGGAAGGCAGCTATCCACACCATTATACCACCAACACTACACACTACAATGCTACATGCTGAAGCCAGCCTAGCATGTACCATTGTGATATACCCAAGAGAAAAATAAGCTTACTTAGGGAATTGTAACATGTCAAAAGCCAACTCACATACATTGGCCAGGAATCGAACCCAGGCCTACCACTTGGAAGGCAGCTATCCTCACCATTATACCACCAACACTACACACTACAATGCTACATGCTGAAGCCAGCCTAGCATGTACCATTGTGCAAGCAGTTGACCTGGGTTCGATTCCTGGCCAATGTATGTGCGGTTTCTTTTGACATCCTACAAATCCCTAAGCAAGCTCATTTTTCTCTTGGGTATATCACAATGGTACATGCTAGGCTGGCTTCAGTATGTAGCGCTGTCGGTAGTATAGTGGTGAGCATAGCTGCCTTCCAAGCAGTTGACCTGGGTTTGATTCCTGGCCAATGTATGTGAGCTGGCTTTTGACATCCTACAATTCCCTAAGTAAGCACATTTTTCTCTTGGGTATATCACAATGGTACATGCTAGGCTGGCTTCAGCATTGTAGTGTGTAGTGTTGTTGGTATAATGGTGAGCATATCTGCATTCCAAGCGGTAGGCCTGGGTTTGATTCCTGGCCAATGTATGTGAGCTGGCTTTTGACATCCTACAAATCTCTAAGCAAGCTCATTTTTCTCTTGGATATATCACAATGGTACATGCTAGGCTGGCTTCAGCATGTAGCATTGTAGTATGTAGTGTTGGTGGTATAGCGGTGAGGAGAGCTGCCTTCCAAGCACTAGACCGGGTTTTGATTCCTGGCCAATGTATGTGAGCTGGCTTTTGACATCCTACAATTCCCTACAAGACAAGACAGGAGGAGGAAGGAGGGAGGGAGGGAAGGTTTGGATGGAATTTGTAAGTCTGTCGAGCAGAAATTCTTATTTTTAGGCAGAAATCCGTTTGGTGGTAAAAAAAAAATTCCACATTTTTCCGTGGAAATTCCGCCATAGCGCTATAGCAATTTCGTTCCATCTCAACGGAACCGGAATCACCAAATTCCGGACGGAATCATGGAAATCTTAATTCCGCCGAATCCAGCGACCATCCCTACCCACTGACATCATTAGGAGCTTCCCGGTGCTTGCACAGGACGTCTGCATGGGGCCGGTAAAAGCCCCAGGTAAGTTAAAGTATTTTTTTATTCTTACCCTTTAAGTGAATTAAAAAAAAAATAAAGATTTGATGCTCACCGCAGCTTCTTACTGCAGTGTAAACCCATTGGAGTCCCGCGCCTTCCTCCCGCGGTCTGCCGTTCAGCTGCGATCAGCCATGATCTGGGTCTTTTGCTCATGCGTGGACCTCTTATGAATGCGCAGTAGACCCGGAGTGACGCGACTGAGCCTTTTACCGGGGCTGATAAGGGCTGAACCACAGACAGTGGGAGGACGGCGTGGAAGTCAGACGGGTTTATGCTGCATGAGGAAGCTGCAGGTGAGTATCAAATCTTTATTTATTTTTTTTCAGTTCTGGTTTACGTTAAAGAAACACTGAAGCGAGAAAAAAAAAGTGATATCATGAATTGGTTATGTAGTATGGATAATTACTAGAACATTAGTGTCAAAGAAAATATTCTCATATTTTTATTTTCAGTTGTATAGTTTTTTTTATAACATTGCATCATTCTCTAATATTTGCAGTTTACACACTACTCAGCATTCTAAATGATTTTACAGAGCAGGCTAGTGAACTTTTGAACTGTCCTCTGTAGAAGGAAAAAAACAATACAGTGACTGACACTTGAGATAATAAGCTGCAGAAGACAGAGCTCTCTGCGACTTTGAAAGTCGTGGAGCTCAGTGGCTCTTTTGCATAGATAACAACTGGAGTTTCTTAACCCGTGCAGCCAATGGATGGGCGGGCAGTGACGCCAGATCCGGTGAGTGACGACACGCAGTATGCTGGGAGACTTGCCGCTCACCTAATGGTCTGAGCAGCATGTGCATTTCACTTCCGGTAGGCGGAGCCTACATGCCGGGACATCGCGGCGGGATCTGGTGGGAATTGCATACTGCCGGGATGGCGATGAGTGGAACCATTTAAAGCCAGACAATACTTGGGTTAACTTGTTCCATATATTTGCCTCTGAAGAAGCTTTCTTAGTGAAACATCTGTCAGGCATACCCTCACCCCCACTGTGTACCCCTATTGTGCTTCACACTGTGGATTAAAAGGTACCTCACTTTGCTACTACAGTGCCTCCGCTCCCTCTCTTTTCACACATTAAAATGAATAAGGCATGGATCCCGGAGGGCTACTGCCTGCCCGAAGACTAAGTCAGTCCCCACAAACAGCATCTCTGCCTGCCTGCTGGCGGCTGCTGCCTGCCCCAAAACTAAGTCAGTCCCCACACAGCATCTCTGCCTGCAGGCCGCTTGACTGCCTTCTCCGCCACCAGCAACAGGGTCCAGGATGCCAGGTGGATTCCTGAATTTTTAAGGACGCTGCTAGCAGTGGCTGCTAACAAAAAGAATATTTTTTCTGGCTGCACTGCGGCTGCAACAACAAAACAAAAGGCATGTACAAGTGTCAATTTTCCTTTGTGATCGGTACCTTGCCGCGTTGAAGGGGCTTGCGTATCACAATGAAGCAATGACCTATATGGGTGTGTTGGGGGGCACACCCAAGATAATAAGGTCGTTGCTTTATTGTGGACAGACCAAATTCGATCAGCTAGACAGTCACTGTTATTCTGTCATTGAGCTACCTTAGCCCGACCATATGGGTTTGAAAACCGCCATCGCCTGCACTCTCGCCATCGTGCACATCAGTCCAGCACGCCCATCACTGCACAAACAGCTGTTTGCAGTGCGTTACACGGTGAGTTTGGTCTGTCAGTGTGAAGCAGTACACTACTTACACTACCTGCTGATCCATGTCTACACACGCAAGATGTTTTCAAGCACTTTACGCCTCCAGTTTAGGAATGCAATGTGATTTCTGCCCTTCAGGGATTATAAGACTGCTCTGCATCAAATCCGATATTTTCCCTGGGACTTTTGGCATGTATCCCACTCCAGCATGCCCCCCCCCCCCCTCCCTCCCAGGTGTTAAACCCCTTGAAACATCTTTTCCATCACTTCTGTGCCCAGAAACAGTGTTTGTAGTTTTTCAACTAAAAACAAAACTGGGTTTGCTTGCCCATTGAAGTCTATTGTGGTTCGCCAATTCGTGAACTTTTGCAGAAGTTCGCGTTCGCTACCTGTCAGTCTCCACCTGTCAGTGCTGCAGAGTCCAGTAATGCTAAGCAGCCAGGAAGGGCTGAATGGGGGAGAGGAATCTCATAGTTTCAGCAGTCACTGAACCAGACATCATTCATGATGCTGGCTGGACAGTGCAAAGGAATCCTGTGCAGACACAAATCAGGAAAGCAGGGATCTCAGCTGAAAAGTTCAGCAAAGGTCACAGGCAGCCACGGTCAAACATAAACATTCAATATCCAGAACCCGATCAGCCTGACCCTCATTCTCTACAGAGCTCCGTGCAGACACAGCCTATATGCTGCTAGTAAAGCCCAGTCTCTCACCTGCCATGTCTGCGCTGCCCCACGATCCCCTCAGGGCTCAACTGCAGGACTTCCACAATAAGCACTTGTTGGGGTTTTCTACAACCAGTCCCAGCAGCATTACAAGCCACGTTTAGCACAGGGACAGGAAGAGGGGGGTGGAGTTACAGTGGCCACAACTAATTCACTTTGAGGAGGCGAGCAGGAATCATTAGAAGCTAATAATGGAGAGCAGTGTGTAATGGTGGCCAGGGAGGCAGATCTTAGCCACTACTCTGTAATTTGCTCTGCCATAAGTAAATGTAGGAAAGGTCTGGGATTATATTAGTAAGGTCAGAGCAGTAGCATTATTCCTCCCCCACCCTATTTCATTGGAACTGGCCTGACTTGATAGGGATGCTGCAGGCACCGCTCCAAATCTTCTCTGCATTTACCGGAAAGATGCAAATTAGCGGCTGATGACGTCATCCGACCCGACATTCTCCACCTGTCACATGGTTGCCGCCTGTAGGCATGTGCCTAGAGTGCCTAGTGGTAAATCCGGCCTTGACCATGCTAAACAGTGTAAACACATTCCAATAACTGTACAGAGCTGAAAATTCAGGCGATGCAAGATGATCACAACGTTTTGGGCCCTGTAATAACTCCTTTAAAAAAATTCCCTTGTTTTTTTTAGTGTGTGACAAAAAAGTTACATACTCAAATCCTTCTAAGGCCCCTTACCCACATAGCGCAATTTTTGCAGTGTTTTCAGGAATGTGGTGTGATGTGATCTGCAGAAACCTCAGAAGTGCAAAGTTTGCACTGTCTAATGTCCACATCCATGCATTGCAATTTACAGCAGAATCATAGTTCATGGTTGCCGATGAAATTATGCAAACTCGTGATTTCCATGCAAATAGGTAGCCAAAAAATCTACTCAAGCTTTCTTTCCCTATGACTTCTAAGAGACTTAAAGTGGACCCAAACTAAAAATACAAGATTTCAGAAATAAAATCTATTTTCTAAATTATAATAATAAATAGCAGCCTTTTTTCAGCTGCATGAGGACAAATTTAAATTATTTTACATTTATTGGAGAAATTCCTCCCTTCCTTTCATATTGCCGGCAAATAATCCGGCAAACTGGTGGAGTAGATGGTGTCCGGCAATGGAGGAATTGCTAATGGCTGCCCCCAGTATAACCCTAGTTATGCAAAAAGGAGGGTGAAAAGCAGGCACTGAAATGCTCATAGGCTTGAAGGAGTTTTTATTTTCTTTGTATGTATCAGACTGATGCAACTAAATATTTTGAATTTAAAAAAATGTTTGGTTTGGGTCCGCTTTAAAGGATGTAAAAAAATTAATGCATGTAAAAAGCAATTAAATTGAGACCTAACAATTAAGTCTTCAAACTTTCCACTGTGTGCTTAAGTTGACAGCATTGTACAAACAACTTGAAAGGTTTTATAACCTTGGTTTATCAATGTCTCACTGCTGTCTCAAGTTTGACTTTTACTCATTGAAATTGCTGAAAAGGCTGCTCGAAAAAGATGCTAACTACCTGAACTTTATGGGAGCACCTGCCCACCTGATCTGGCCCCAAAATACCTTTTCTTTACTCCAAAATAAAAGAAATATGGAATGGAAGGCATTTTAATAAAGTTCAGGAAATCTACGGCAATATAAGAACAAGTCTAATGTGTGCATATAATAAAGGTTCTGGTTACATAGGGCACCAGATATTGAAGTTATCATTTAATAAAATGGGCGCCAGGATATGCCATAAAATATTTATTATAATACTGATATTAAACTATTTCTCAATGTAAACTCTATTTTTGCGATTAGTAAAATGAGCACCAGTAAAAGTGATAAAATATCTTTTAATTTACTGATATTGTACTACTTCATTCATAAAGTAAAATATAATTAATACTTACTGATATTTTACTATAACCTAACCTCTCCCTACTCTTACAAAGAACCCTCCCTCCCTGGTGGTACCTTACCCTAAAACAACCCTGGTGGTGCCTAACCTTAACACACCCCCTGGTGGTGCTTAAACCTTAAAGTGAACCTAAAGCCGATCAAAAAAAATGAGATTAACTCACCTGGGGCTTCCCTCAGCCCCCTGCAGCCGATCGGTGCCCTCGCAGCTCCGCTCCGATGCCTCTGGACCCGCCGGCGACGACTTCCGGTTTCGCTGTCACCGGCCGACAGGCATGGGAACGTGAGTGATTGTTCGCGTTCCCAGCCTGTATATCGCCCCCTATGCTGCTATTGCGGCCAGGAGGTCGCAATAGCAGCATAGGGGGCGATATACAGGCTGGGAACGCGAACAATCACTCGTGTTCCCATGCCTGTCGGCCGGTGACGGCCAAACCGGAAGTGTTCGCCGGCGGGTGCAGAGGCATCGGAGCGGAGCTGCGAGTGCACCGATCGGCTGCAGGGGGCTGAGGGAAGCCCCAGGTGCGTTAATCTAATTTTTTTTGATCGGCTTTAGGTTCACTTTAACCCATTCATACCTAAAATTAACCTTCCAGGTGGTGCCTAACCTTAATCGACCCTGGTGGTGCCTTACCTCAACCCCCCCTTAAAGGGGATCTGAAGTAAAAATAAATGTATAATATAGTGGTCTGTATGTGTAGTACTGCTAAGAAATAAAACATTATTAGCACAGATATGAGTGTCATATTGTTTTCAGTACAGGAAGAGTTAAGAAACTTCAGTTGTTATCTATGCAAAACAGCTTCTTTGAGCTCTATGGACTTGATTCACAAAGCGATGCAAACTGTTTAGCACGGCTGTGCTAAACAGTTAGCACGTGAAGTGCCGTTCGCGGACTTTAGCGCACGCAAAGTTCTGCGATCGCGCGCAAAAGTCCGCGAACGGCACTTCACGTGCTAACTGTTCAGCACACCCGTGCTAAACAGTTTGCACCCCTTTGTGAATCAAGCCCTATAACTTTATAAAGTCGTGGACAGCACAAAGCATGAAGCACTCTTCTCAACCGTCTCTCATTGTTTCCTCTTTGTTTATGGTTTTTCTGCAGAGAAAAGTTCAAAGGGTCAGTAGCCTGCTCTGTGAAATCATTTAAAATGCTGAGTGCATTGTGGAAACTGCAATTATTAGAGAATGATGCAATGTTATTAAAGAAAACTATAAACCTGAAAGAAAATGACACTATTGTGTTTGCTACTAATGTTCTATTAATTATCCGTATTACACAACCAATTCATTATATCATTAGTTTTTTTTCCGCTTCAGTATCACTTTAAGGGCGCCTAATCTTAATGCCCCATATTGTTTGTGTAATTTAAATGAGTATATGAGTATTTATGGTTTTATTTAACAAGGAATAAAAGGAAATAATTGAGTCAAAATGTAAAAATAAACTTTTTACTTAAATATAAGTTTAAGTAAGTTTGTTGAAAAACGATCATTTGTAACATAGGTGGGAATCGTGACAGCTGCTGAGAAAGCATAGGCAACAGTTTTAGAAACAATTATACAGTTTTAGAAATTATTATTTGTTAAATAATGGGTTGTTTTAATGGATACATTTGGTATGGAGATGAAAGTTAAAGGTAACAAGCGATATAGTTGTTATATTTACGTGGCACCTTTTTTTATACACTTGGCGCCAATAAAGAAAAGATTTGCATTGATGTGAATGGGGTGCACTTCTTTTTAGGCGCCATTGTTATGCTCTACCATTCCAATGGCGATTCCAGAAATTGCTTTGAAGGGTGGACTGGATGCTTGTGTCATTGCATAGCTTCCCAAAGGGAGTACTTTGAAGGTTACAATACTAATATTCAGCAATAAGTTAAGCAGCAATTTTCAGGGATGAGTTTGCAAACTTAATGGTCAGAGAGTTGCATTACAATGGAAACTATACTCACATAGCAAATAAATGTCATTTTATGTTTGTGAATACTTACTACTGTGAAATTACCTTGCAGATTTTACTCATGGCCAGTTTTGTGGCATGGACAAACAAAGAGAAGAGTGATTTTTTTGTGAAAGCATTTAGTGAAGATGTGACACAGATTGCTGATGAACAATTTTTACAGTTAGCATACTTAACAACTCCATCTCTTCAAAGTGATAATGAAGCATCACATTTTGATAAGGTATGACTACTAACAGTGGGGAATTTAATTTGTACAATAATGATAAATATGCAAATAGTATGCATTTTGCTGGGAGTAATATTTCACATACTTATGGCTCCGTTTTTGCAAATTAAACACAGGCCCATGTCCATGATGCAGCATGAGGCAACTTCTTCATGCGGCAAAGGTGTGGGGTGGCGCCAGGCAGCAACCGGAAGTGGTCACTTCTTGAGTGATGCTGCAGCCGACCCGCCATTCGCCTGGCCGTTCTGCCCAGCAATGCATTAGAAAATCATAGTGGTATCTTTTTCCCTCTTCTGTCATCCCTCACCTTCGAATAAACAATTAGCCTCCTCATCCACATGACTTCTCTTCACACAGTCAACAGTCACAGCAGCCCCAGACTGCAGCTCCCTCTCTAGATATTTTCCAGGCACACAAGCTGCAAGGCAGAGAGAGATGCGGACAGTGATTGAGCCATGTATCGCTTCCGCCCGGGCGGCTATTAGTGTGTCTCATCACAAGATACAACAGCTCTTCAGTATGTGTAGAGAGCAGGGGGAGAGAAGACCTGTCTCCCGGAACTATTTGCTAGAGAACAGAGGTGCCAACAGGATAAAAAGTGATAAAAACTTTAAAATTGCTAGGGAGGCAGTGGTGGACTTACCTCCGGAAAGCAGACAGGAACAACTGTCTGAATAAAACAATTGAATTTATTAAGAGTGGTACTCTTAATAAAATCAATTGTTTGATTCAGACAGTTGTTCGTATCTGCTTTCTGGAGGTAAGTTCATCATTGCCTCCCTAGCAATTTTAACCACTTAAGCCCGAAGGGTTGTCTATTTTTTGCATCTGAGCAACTTTCACCTCCCATTCATTTTCCAATAACTTTTTCACTACTCATCACAATGACTTGGTCTATATCTTCTTTTTTCCGCCATCAATTAAGCTTTCTTTAGGTGATACATTTTGCTAAGAATTATTTTATTCTAAATCCATTTTAACAGGATTATTAAGAAAGAAATGGGAAAAAAATCATTATTTCTCAGTTTTTGGCCATTATAGTTTGAAATTAATACATGCTACTGTAATTAAAACCCATGTATTTTATTTGCCCATTTGTCCCGCTTATTACTCCATTTAAATTATGTCCCTATCACAATGTATGGCGCCAATATTTTATTTGGAAATAAAGGTGAATTTTTTAAATTTGCGGCCATCACTATTTACAAGCCCATAATTTTAAAAAATATATGAATATACTCCTTTGACATGCATATTTAAAAAGTTCAGACCCTTAGGTAACTATTTATGTTTTTTTTTTCTTTCTTTTTAATTGTAATTTTTGTTTTTTTTGTATTAAAAATTGTATGTGGGTAATTTTTGATATGGGAGGTAAACAGCTAATTATAAATGTAAAAAATGTATTTATTTATAAAAAAAAATGGATGTGTGTGTGGTTTTACTGTTTGGCCACAAGATGGCCACAGTGAAAAAGTCGTGGAAGCGTGATCATACGCTTCCAGGAAGAAGAATGAAGACTGGGAACTTTTTGAAACTCACGAAAACTGCAGCGTCTGATGAGACGCTGTCGGCTTTTCTGCAGGGGGATTCGATCAATGAAAGGGATCTATAATCCCTTTCATTGATTGCTGGGCTAACAACCCACGGGAGTGTATGCAGCCCAACTGGACGAGAATGTTTGTCCAGTTGGGCTTAAGTGGTTAAAGTTTTTATCACTTTTTATCCTGTTGGCGCCTCTGTTCTCTAGCAAATACACTGTGTTCACCCCTGGTGGAGGGGTGACCTACCCCTACCTTTCCGATCTACAGAGAGCGACAGGTCTAATCTCCTCACCTGCATTTACAGTGGTTGCCTGAGTGGTAACCCTTGTTTGTGAGTATCTCACTGTTTATCATTTACACGTTATCCTGTACATACTACACCATATTGGGCTCTCGGTGTCTCACTTTTGTCTCCTGGAACTGTGTGGTATGGATTGTGTAAGAACTAAGTGTACAGGCAGAATCACTGCAGAGAGGTCTGATATGAAGTCTGCAACAAAAGTTTTTATGACCAGCCGAGTCATGACCTCAGGTCAGTACACTCTCCTCCTGCCATGTATCTCTCGCCCTCTTCCTTGCTTCCCTTTAACCCTTTCTACAGATACACAACCTCTAGGCTCACAAGGCCCAGCATGCCCTCTCAGACCAGGCTGAGACTTTCAATTTTACAATAAAACTAAAATGTATAGTTCTAATTCATAAAGGTGCAGCTCCTCAGCATGGTCTGAAATGTAGCACATGCTGAGCCTTATGGTTCCACACAGGATACATTTGTCACAGATTAAGGTAAAATCGAAAAATCCCTTCCTGATGTATGTGTGTGGTATGGATTGTGTAAGAACTAAGCGCACAGGCAGAGTCACTGCAGAGAGATCTGATATGAAGTCTGCAACAAAAGTTTTTAAGACCAGCAGAGCCATGACCTCAGGTCAGTACACTCTCCTCCTGCCATGTATCTCTCGCCCTCTTCCTTGCTTTCCTTTAACCATTTCTACAGATACACAACCTTTAGGCTCACAAGGCCCAGCATGCCCTCTCAGACCAGGCTGAGACTTTCAGGCAGGGAACATACTTGACTGTTTGCGTGCGCGTTTTCTGCACAGAAAAACTGAGAACTGTTAATCAATGGGCTAGTCCACATTTAATATGTTATTGACATTCTGCATCCTGATTCTGCAGTCAGTTTTCTCTATCAAATACATCAGCTGCTGTGAAAAAACGCACGCGTTTTCCTGCATAGAAACACACTTGGTGTGCAGAAAAAGTATGCAGGAAAACGCGTGCTGAAAAACTGAGACAAGTGTGTTTCCTGCCTCAATTTTACAAATAAAACTAAAATGTATAGTTCTTATTCATAAAGCTGCAGCTCCTCAGCATGGTCTGAAATGTAGCACATGCTGAGCCTTATGGTTCCACACAGGAAGTATTTGTCACAGATTAAAGGGATACTGTAGAGGGGTCGGGGGAAAATGAGCTGAACTTACCCGGGGCTTCTAATGGTCCCCCGCAGACATCCTGTGTTGGCGCAGCCACTCACCGATGCTCCGGCCCCGCCTCCAGTTCACTTCAGGAATTTCTGACTTTAAAGTCAGAAAACCACTGCGCCTGCACGCCCGTGTCCTCGCTCCCGCTGATGTCTTCAGGAGTGTACTGCGCAGACACAGACCATACTGGGCCTGCGCTGTGCGCTCTTGATGACATCAGCGGGATCGAGGACACGGCAACGCAGGCGCAGTGGTTTTCTGACTTTAAAGTCTGAAATTCCAGAAGTGAACCGGAGGCGGGGCCGGAGCATCGGTGAGTGGCTGCGCCAACACAGGATGTCTGCGGGGGACCATTAGAAGCCCCGGGTAAGTTCAACTAATTTTCCCCTGACCCCCCTACAGTATCCCTTTAAAGCTGTCTATTCCAAACCATCCCACCAATGTAAAATGCAAGCAAAATCAGCAGGCAGTAGCAGTGTTAGGGAGTGTTGCCCAATGACTCCATACTGAATAGGTGCTGGCTTACTGAACAGGTAGAACCCAGGTCTCCTGTGTCATCTGTACACGGACATGATGGTGCAGTTCATGTGCTGTGCATTCATTCCAAATAGGTGGGGGTGGGGGGGGGGGGCGCATCCTCACAAGTTTGCATCTGGTGGCAAAAAGTCTAAAACCGGCCCTGATTAAAGGGAACCTGAGATGAAAGGAAATAAAAGTTTTATACATACCTGGGGCTTCCTCCAACCCCCTCCAGGCTTATCGCTCCCTCCCTACCCCCTCCGCCTCCTGGATCTTCTCAAATTAGCCACAGAAAGTCCTCCGGTCCACGGCACACTGCACACTGCTCGTTTACCTTCTGAGCTCGCAGCTGCCTCCTCTAGGACAGTCCCCGACCCCCTTGCCTCCATAATAGAACTCAGATCATCAGCTATCTGCTTCGCCACGTGAAGATACAAGAGAGCAGTTCCCGTGGTAATGGCGCATATACAGGAATTAAGTACTTCCGATGCACCGCTACAGGGAGCCGCTCTCCTGTTCTGATTTGAGGTCTATTATGGAGGCGAGTGGGCCATTGACTTTCCTAGAGGAAGCCATCGCCGGCTCAGAAGGTAAAACCAGTGGTGGCCAAGGGGAGGGAGGGGCGGGTGGGATGCCGGTGTAGCATCCCTGTCGTCTGAAGCACGCCATTCACCTGAAGCGGACCGCCCCTGCCCAGGAGATTACTTAGAAAAATTGATATTGGAGAGATTTAGAATACATAGGGCTTGATTCACTAAGACAAATAGCATGCCTTATCAAAGTTATCATCATGCCTTATCAGAGTAACATGTAAACAAATCAACTACATAGTTTATGTAGTTTATATAAATATATGATAACAAGTTGGATTCTTTAATGGTGTGGATTAACAACAATAACAATAACAATAATATTTATATAGCGCTTTTCTCCCTGGGGACTCAAAGCTCTGTGACCCTGCATTATGCAGTCTCAAAGGCTAGGGAAAAGAGGTGAGTTTTTAGCCTTTTTTTAAAGCTGTCCAGAGAGGGAGCCTCTCGTACTTATTGTGGAAGTGAGTTCCATAGAGTAGGGGCTGCGTAGGAAAAGGCCCGAGCACCAAATGTTAAGTGTATCCTGGGAATAATCAGCTTCATCTTGTTGGCAGAGCGGAGGGTGCGTGGAGGGGCATAAAGTTCCAATAGATCCGCAATGTATTTGGGTCCCATGTGGTTTAGAGCCTTGAATGTCAGCAGGCAGATCTTAAAATTGATTCTCCATTTTACTGGCAACCAGTGAAGAGTTTGCAGTACTGGGGTGATGTGTGAGCTGCGGGGGGCATTGGCTAGGATTCTGGCTGCAGCATTCTGTACTAGCTGTAAGGGGCGCAGAACCTTTTCTGTAGATCCGATGAACAGGGCGTTGCAGTAGTCTAGGCGGGAGGATACAAATGCATGAACCAGGGCAGGTAGGTCTTCAGCTGGGATAAGGTGTTTGATTTTCGCTATATTTCTTAGATGGAAGAAGGAAGACTTGACGACAGCTGATATCTGCTGTTTGAGTTTTAGATTTCCATCCAGGATCACCCCAAGGTTTCGCACAGAGTCTTTATACTGTACAGTATCAGTGGTGCTCAGCAGAGCTCGAATATTCGAGTAGCTCGAATATTCGAGCTCTTTTTCAGCTATTCGAGCTCGGTATTCGAGCTCCGAATAGCTGCAGCTATTCGAATGGGCTATTCGAGTAAACGCGAATAGCCCATTCACTATTCGAGCAAACGGCGCTATTCGAGCTCGGGTACCGAGCTCGAATAGCGTCATAGCCCAGATTGATGTCCTTAGAGCCAATCAGAGGGCTCCCAGGCCCTCTGACGGCAGCCAATCACAGAGGGGGACCCTGGCCAGCCCCTACCCTATAAATAGCGGCCGCCATGTTCCGTATCTCCGTCCTTGCCTGAGACTTGCATAGAGAGAGAGTTGCTCCTTTGTGCTTTGGCTTAGCAAGAGCTTTATTGTGGTCATTTACCTAGCGTTTTTGCTCACATACACCTCCTATACACACCTATATTGTTGTTAGTTAGATAGACATTGTATTTTAGTTAGTAGCTTTTGTGTTACATAGAGAGAGACTCAGACAGCTGCTGCAGGCTTACAGCTTTAGGCCTCAGGGCCTGCCTGTGTGGGCAGCTGTCCTCCTGTCCTCTGTTAGTTTATTTCTCATTAGTATTAGACAGTATTAGATAGTATTAGACAGTATTTCTGCTGTCCCTTTACTACTTAGTGATTGTATTTTGTATTGTAGTTATATACTACTGTAACTGTACTAGGACACTCACTGTCACTGTTCATACTAGGCTACTAGCTCGGACTCCTGCGTGTGTGTGTGCACTCACTGTCTGTGTACTGTACACACACTCTATTTCCTTCTGATTACTGATTGATTATTGTAAATTCTACTTCCTGACAGTTACTACTTACTTACTGTAGTAGGGACACTCACTCAGTCACTGTTCATAGGCCAGCTCCTGCGCGTGTTTGCGCGTGCGTGCACTCACTGTCTGCAGTGTACACACACTCTATTTCCTTGTGATTACTACTGATATTGATTATTGTAACTGCTGCTAGTTGTACTTCCTGACTGTTACTACTTACTTACTGTACTAGGGACACTCACTCACTCTCTGTTCATAGGCCAGCTCCTGCGCGTGTTTGCGCGTGCGTGCACTCACTGTCTGTAGTGTACACACACTCTATTTCCTTGTGATTACTACTGATTATTGTAACTGCTGCTAGTTGTACTTCCTGACTGTTACTACTTACTTACTGTACTAGGGACACTCACTCACTCACTCTCTGTTCATAGGCCAGCTCCTGCGCGTGTTTGCGCGTGCGTGCACTCACTGTCTGTAGTGTACACACACTCTATTTCCTTGTGATTACTACTGATAGTGATTATTGTAACTGCTGCTAGTTGTACTTCCTGACAGTTACTACTTACTTACTGTAGTAGGGACACTCACTCAGTCACTGTTCATAGGCCAGCTCCTGCGCGTGTTTGCGCGTGCGTGCACTCACTGTCTGCAGTGTACACACACTCTATTTCCTTGTGATTACTACTGATTATTGTACCTGCTGCTAGTTGTACTTCCTGACTGTTACTACTTACTTACTGTACTAGGGAGTCGGGACACTCACTCAGTCACCTCACCCACCAACCCACCCCATTAAAGTACCCCACTTTTCTCCCGCCCTTTTCAAAAACGTTTGTGTTTACGCCCAAAACATCGAAGATGTCTGGAAGTGGCAGCCAGCGCGGTTTGGGCAAGGGGAAGGGCAGCAAGGGAATCAGGAGGAGAGGGAGCAGCATTGTGGCAAGCCGCGGCCGCGCCACCATGCACAGTTCCGCAGCAGCAGCAGCGTCAGTGGCTAACATTCCTCCCATAGCCACTGGCCGTGGACGCCTTGGGCGCCGCCCAGCAGGAGCATCTGCAACTCACGCTGCAGAGACACAGCAGCAGCAGCGTGTAGCACCTGCTCCGATTTTCCTCCAGCCGGGTCTGAAACATCCCATTGAGGAAAAGGATGCAGACACTGTGGTGCAACTGATGACGGAGGATGAGCAGCCCGCCATCAGCTCTGCATCCGAGGCCTCCACCCTCACCACCACCACCACCACCACCACCACCCCTGTTCGCAGCAGCCGCCCAGCAGGGTCTGGGGAGGAGGCCAGTTCACCGTCACTCGCCGACCTGTCATTCAGCAGTCTTTTGACCCCAGGCATCATGAGTAAATTGTCTGCTGTTGTTGGCGATCTTGAGGAGGAGATGCTGATGGGCACTTTGGGGGATGAGGGATTGGACAGCAAGACTGTGGCGACAGTCAAGCAGCCCATCCATGCATCAGGAGAGGAGTTTGGGGGGTCATCATCCCAGCAGGACATGTTTCAGGAGGGCGAGGATGATGATGACCCGGTGACAGACAGAGACTGGGTGCCACCACCTCCAGGGGATGTCGTCCTCAGCAGCTCTGAGAAGGAGGAGGATGATGCGCTTGTGGGCCTTGCAAGGAGGCGCATCATTGCAAGCATTGGCAGCAGTAGGCAGGTCCCACAGCCTGCTGGTGTCTCAGGCTCAGCAGCAGCAGCAGCAGCATCTGCCAGTACCACCACCAGCCGCACCCAAGCCCCCCCCCCAACCACCACAGGGAGACAGGCGGCAGCAGCGCTTCCATGCCGTAGGGGGATGTTTCTGTCACCAATCTGGCGATTTTTCACCATGCCCACTGTGTACAGCAAGTACGCCACTTGCAACCACTGTCAGCGGAAGTTGAGCAGAGGTGCAGACCCCTTAAAGTTCAGCACCAGCTCGCTCATCAACCACCTTTCTGCGAAACATTTCCACCAGCATGAGGAGTTCCAGAGGCTGAAGGCATCTGGTGCTGGCAGTGGCACCACACCCATCACTGCACAGCCTTCAGCTGCAGCAGCAGCAGCAACAGCAGCCACCCGCCCTCCTGCTCCTCCAGCAGCACCAGCAGGAGGCCGGAAACGCACTGCTCCTCCCCCCTCTGCAACTCCTGCCGCCGACACTGAGGCCTGTTCTGGCAGCCAGTCCTCAGTGGCCTCCTCCGCTGTGTCTGCTGATTCACGTGCCAGCAAAAGGCCACGCCAGAGCCTTTTGAGCAAGTCCTTCCAGGGGGTGGTTAGGGCTCTGCCTCCCAGCAGCCGTCGCGTGCGGCAGCTGAACGGCTTGCTGGCACGGGCCATGTGCTCCCAACTCCTGCCGTACACGCTCGTGCAGGAGGGGAGCGACATTCGTGCGCTGCTTGCTTGCGCAGCCCCAGACTGGCAGCTCCCCAGCAGACACTTTTTCTCCCGCAAGGCCATTCCTGCACTGCACCGCTTTGTGATGGCCAATGTGGAGCGAGGGCTGGAGCACGCGGTTGGTGAAAGGGTCCACGTCACCATGGACTCCTGGAGCAGCCGCTTCGGGACAGGCCGCAACCTGTCCTTCACTGTCCACTGGGTCAGCTTGGTGGAAGGGGGTGAGGATGGGAGAGCAGCAGCGGGCACAGCAGCAGCAGCAACACAGTGGGTGGTGCCACCCCGCAGGGTCAGGGGAACTGCAGCAGGTTCCTCCGATCCTCTGCCATCCTCCGGCACACCTGGCCAAACCCCCCGCCTCAGCAGCAGCGTGAAGGCCCGCCACTGCCAAGCGCTGCTGCACTTGGTCAGCCTTGGGAAGACCAAGCTGACGGCAACCCATGTGTTGGCCAAACTCCAGGAGCAGGAGAGGATTTGGCTGACCCCCAGAGGCCTCAGAGTCGGAGAGGTGGTGGCCGACAATGGGGCCAATCTGGTTGCCGCAATAGACAGGGGAAACCTGACCCACATCCCCTGTCTTGCCCACGTGCTGAACCTGGTGGTGCAGAAGTTCTTGCGCACCTACCAGGGGATGGGCGAACTGCTGGAAACGGCAAGGAACGTTGTGCGTCACATCCGGCGCTCGGCTGCAGCCTGTGCGAGCCTGGAAGACGTGCAAAAGGAGCTGGATCTGCCACGCCATCGGCTGATCCTTGACGTTCCGACTCGCTGGAACTCCACCCTGGCGATGTTGGAGCGTCTGGTTGAACAGAAGCGCACTGTCAAACAGTACCTTGCCCTGGCCACTGTTTCCGCCGCTCAGAGAAGGGACAAGACCAGCAACATCCCGTCCATCATCCCCGATGATGACTGGAGGCACATGCAGCAGGTGTGCTTAGTGCTGGCTCCCTTTCTGCAGGCCACTAACATGGTGAGCAGGGACCATGCTATGGTCTGCGAGTGGGTGCCCCTGGTTTGTCTGCTGAACAGGGCCCTCGATGCTTTGCTGGAACAGGGAGCGGCAGCCTTGGACCAGCAGGAGCGGCAAGCAGCTGCACAGTCCACCTCTGAGGGGGAGGAGGAGGAGGACTTGGTGGAGGTCCCTGACCTTGCTGCTGATGAGGGGGAGCAGCACAGTGCAGCTGAGTTGGTGCGGGGGTGGAGAGAGGATGAGGCTGACGAGGCAGAGGAGGAGGATGAGGACAGCAGCACTGCCGTCGATGTGCCAGCAGACGTGGCCCGCCTCTTCCCAATGGCAGCGCACATGCTGACGTGCCTGCGCAGAGACCCCAGGGTGATCCAGATGAAGCAGAGGGAGGACATCTGGATCAGCATGATGTTGGACCCACGCCTCAAGGGGAAGTTGAGCCAGTTCCTGCCGCCTGCAGGAGGAGACCCAGCGCAACAAATAAGGAGCTTGCAGCAGGCCCTTGTTGAGCGCTTGGAGGAAGCCTTCCCCCAGCCTTCCACCCCCACTGTCCAGCAGCCAGCACAGAGGCAGCAGCAGGTGCCTGCATCCAGCAGCAAGCGCCCCACAGACCTGCTGTCTCTCAGCCACGAGCTCTACAGGACTGTAGAGGCTCCGGCAGCAGTGACTAGAGAGGAGGTGCATGCAGCAGCATCCTCCACCGGTCACAGCCAGCGCCTGACCCGCATGGTGGCTGACTACATGGGGTCCTACAGCGGGCTTGACAGCAATGCCCCTGTTGATCCCATGGAGTATTGGGTCAAGCGCCTGGAGATCTGGAGCGAGCTGGCGCAGTACGCCCTGGAAGTGCTGTCCTGCCCCCCTTCCAGCGTGCTGTCCGAGCGCTGCTTCAGTGCAGCTGGTGGTGTGGTCACCGAGAAACGCTCACATCTGTCTCACAAGTCTGTGGACAGACTGACGTTTCTCAAGATGAACCAGGCGTGGGTGGAAGGCGAGTTCCTGGCCCCTGTTGTCGGCGAGAGGGGGACATGAACTGGCTAAGAACCATCGTTAATGTGCCTTACCACCCTTTACCACCTCCTGGCTCCTGCTCACTAAGCCAGCCTGGTTCACTTTGACTATTACGTCGCCTGCAGCCACACATTTTACACCTACAGTGGGCTGCTGTGTACTGCCCTTCTGCTGTCTGTCTGTGTTTCCCACTGCCAGGGTACACAGATTTACCTTCTGCTGCCACTCTGCCACCAGCTATTACGTCAAACAATAGCTATATATCTGTGTAATTTGTTTTACAAACAAAACCAAAAAAACATAAAAAAAAAAAAAAGGTTTAATTTTTCTGAGGTGCCCGGGTTGAAAACTGTGTTGTCCCAGTTGTGTATTGGACACGATGTGGGCTGCACGACCGCTGTCTGGGACCTCCTGTTGTGTTCATTTACGGCCTGGTATCGCCGCTAGGTACCAGGGCTATTATGTCACGCTGCCTGCCTGCTGCCACACTCACACTACTCCTCCATTCCTCCTGCTGATGCTGCTGTCTGTCTGTGTTTCCCAACGCCAGGGTACACAGATTAACCTTCTGCTGCCACTCTGCCACCAGCTATTACGTCAAAAAATAGCTATATCTGTGTAATTGGTTGTAAAACCAAAACTACAAAACCATAAAAAAAAAAAAAAAGGTTTAATTTTTCTGAGGTGCCCGGGTTGAAAACTGTGTTGTCCCAGTTGTGTATTGGACACGATGTGGGCTGCACGACCGCTGTCTGGGACCTCCTGTTGTGTTCATTTACGGCCTGGTATCACCGCTAGGTACCAGGGCTATTATGTCACGCTGCCTGCCTGCTGCCACACTCACACTACTCCTCCATTCCTCCTGCTGATGCTGCTGTCTGTCTGTGTTTCCCAACGCCAGGGTACACAGATTTACCTTCTGCTGCCACTCTGCCACCAGCTATTACGTCAAAAAATAGCTATATCTGTGTAATTGGTTGTAAAACCAAAACTACAAAACCATAAAAAAAAAAAGGTTTAATTTTTCTGAGGTGCCCGGGTTGAAAACTGTGTTGTCCCAGTTGTGTATTGGACACAATGTGGGCTACACGACCACTGTCTGGGACCTCCTGCCTGCTGTGTTTATTTACAGCCCTGGTATCACCGCTAGGTACCAGGGCTATTATGTCACGCTGCCTGCCTGCTGCCACACTCACACTACTCCTCCATTCCTCCTGCTGATGCTGCTGTCTGTCTGTGTTTACCAACGCCAGGGTACACAGATTTACCTTCTGCTGCCACTCTGCCACCAGCTATTACGTCAAAAAATAGCTATATCTGTGTAATTGGTTGTAAAACCAAAACTACAAAACCATAAAAAAAAAAAAAGGTTTAATTTTTCTGAGGTGCCCGGGTTGAAAACTGTGTTGTCCCAGTTGTGTATTGGACACAATGTGGGCTACACGACCGCTGTCTGGGACCTCCTGCCTGCTGTGTTTATTTACAGCCCTGGTATCACCGCTAGGTACCAGGGCTATTATGTCACGCTGCCTGCCTGCTGCCACACTCACACTACTCCTCCATTCCTCCTGCTGATGCTGCTGTCTGTCTGTGTTTCCCAACGCCAGGGTACACAGATTTACCTTCTGCTGCCACTCTGCCACCAGCTATTACGTCAAACAATAGCTGCTCACATTACTCCTCCATTCCTCCTGCTGCTGCTGCTGCTGTCTGTCTGTCTGTGTTTCCCAACGCCAGGGTACACAGATTTACCTTCTGCTGCCACTCTGCCACCAGCTATTACGTCAAAAAATAGCTATATCTGTCTGTGTAATTTGTTGTAAAAACAAAACTACAAAACCATAAAAAAAAAAAAAAGGTTTAATTTTTCTGAGGTGCCCGGGTTGAAAACTGTGTTGTCCCAGTTGTGTATTGGACAAAATGTGGGCTGCACGACCGCTGTCTGGGACCTCCTGCCTGCTGTGTTTATTTACAGCCCTGGTATCACCGCTAGGTACCAGGGCTATTATGTCACGCTGCCTGCCTCATTGACTGCCTGCTGCCACACACTCATCCTCCTCCTCCTGCTGCTGAATTTACCTCCTGCTGTCTGTGTGTTTCCACTGCCAGGGAGCACATACAATGGCGCTTCCAACATGCGTGCGCCACCAGCTATTTGTTACGCTCAAAAATAGCTGCATTTCTTTAAAAAAAAAAATTTGAAAAGAGAAATAAGTGAAGAAGAAGACGATATAGAAGAAGATGAAGAAGATGAAGAAGAAGAAGAAGAAGATGAAGAAGAAGAAGATGAAGAAGAAGAAGAAGAAGAAGAAGAAGAAGAAGGAGAAGGAGAAGAAGATGAAGATGAAGAAGAAGAAGATGAAGAAGAAGAAGATGAAGAAGATGAAGATGAAGATGAAGAAGAAGAAGATGAAGAAGAAGATGAAGAAGAAGAAGATGAAGAAGAAGAAGATGAAGAAGAAGAAGATGAAGATGATGAAGAAGAAGATGAAGAAGAAGATGAAGATGAAGAAGATGAAGATGAAGAAGATGAAGAAGATGAAGAAGAAGAAGATGATGAAGAAGAAGATGAAGAAGATGATGAAGAAGAAGAAGATGAAGAAGATGAAGATGAAGAAGATGAAGAAGAGGAAGATGAAGAAGAAGATGAAGATGATGAAGAAGAAGAAGATGAAGAAGATGAAGAAGAAGAAGATGATGAAGAAGACGAAGAAGATGAAGAAGAAGATGAAGAAGATGAAGAAGAAGAAGATGAAGAAGATGAAGATGAAGAAGATGAAGAAGAAGAAGAAGAAGAAGAAGAAGAAGAAGATGAAGAAGAAGAAGATGAAGAAGATGAAGAAGATGAAGAAGATGAAGAAGATGAAGAAGAAGATGAAGAAGATGAAGAAGAAGAAGATGAAGAAGAAGATGAAGAAGAAGATGAAGAAAAAGAAGATGAAGAAGAAGAAGATGATGATGAAGAAGATGAAGAAGAAGAAGAAGAAGAAGAAGAAGACAATATAAAAGAAGAAGAAGATATAGAAGAAGATATAGAAGAAGAAGATATAGAAGAAGAAGATATAGAAGAAGAAGAAGAAGAAGAAGAAGAAGATATAGAAGATAAAGAAGAAGAAGAAGAAGTATATACAGTACTGAACAAATTTCTGGACACAACTTCTCTTTTCAACTTTTTTTTTTTAAAGGAACATCCCCACATAATCACTTGCTGTTGTTACTTGGAAAAAAAGAGGTTTCTTGCATCATTCACCCTCAAAACAAGTGTTGGAAGCTATTTAAGGCCATTTCGAATAGTCAGCTCGAATAATGAGCTCGAATACCGACTCGAATAGTGAGCTCGAATTGCGAGGTCGAATCGAATAGTAAAAATTATTCGACTCGAATATTCGACTGATCTCGAATAATTTACTATTCGAATTCGACCTAACTCGAATTTTGAAAAGGGGTATTTGAGCACCACTATACAGTATCTCCCCCAATTGCTAGTTTGAGGTGGTGAGCGTTTTGAACTTTATCCATCATGTGTGGACCACCTACCACCAACACCTCTGTTTTGTCAGAGTTCAGCCTCAGCCAGCTGGTGTTCATCCAATTTTGTAAATCCACTAGACACGCATTTATGGATGCTGATGGGTCTTGGGTGCCAGGCTTGAAGGACAGATACAGTTGTGTGTAATCTGCGTAACAATGGTATCCTAGGCCATAGTTCTGGATTATTTTGCCCAGTGGGAGCATGTAGACTGCAAAGAGTAATGGTGATAGTACAGAACCCTGTGGAACTTCATAGGGAAGTGGCACTGGATTAGAGTAGTGTGTGCCCAGACATACTTGCTATGTCCTGCCAGATAGGAAGGTCTGAAACCAGCTAAGAACAGTACCCCTTAGGCCACAGTAATTCTTCAGTCGCTGGATTAGTATTTCATGATCCACAGTATCAAATGCTGCAGACAAGTCAAGAAGAATCAAAATTGAGCAATTATTATTATTATTATTATTTAGTATTTATATAGCGCCAACATATTACGCAGCGCTGTACAGTGTATATATATATCTTGTCACTAACTGTCCCTCAAAGGAGCTCACAATCTAATCCCTACCATTGCCATATGTCTATATTATGCAGTGTAAGTACTGTAGTCTAGGGCCAATTTTAGGGGGAGCCAATTAACTTATCCGTATGTTTTTGGAATGTGGGAGGAAACCGGAGTGCCTGGAGGAAACCCACGCATACACGGAGAGAACATACAAACTCTTTGCAGATAGTGCCCTGGCTGGGATGCGAACCAGGGACCCAGCGCTGCAAGGCGAGAGAGCTAACCACTGCTGCCCCAATCACCCTTGTCCCTTGCAGTATGTAGATCATTCATTACTCGGACTAATGCCGTTTCAGTGCTGTGCCTTTTCCTGAATCCTGACTGAAAAGTATCAAAGATGTTGTTATCTGTAAGCCTGGCTTCCAGCTGGTTGGCGACTACTTTCTCAATAACTTTTGATAGGAATGGTAAGTTCGCCACAGGTCTGTAGTTGGTTACAGAATCAGGATCTAGTGATGGTTTCTTCAAAAGGGGTTTTATGATCGCTTTCTTTAGTTCTTCTGGGAAAAGTCCACTTTGCAAGGAGCACTGAGTGATTTTGTGAAGTGCTGGCCTGATCAGCTCTGGGCACTGCATTAAGGATCCAGTTGGGCCAGGATCCAGGTCGCAGGTAGTGGGGCGGAGACTTTGAATGAGAATTCCAAAATCTTCTTCACTCAGAGTGTCAAAGACTTGTCATGGTGGTACGGTAGTAGGCAGATGCAAAGTCCAGTGGTCAATTGATGTTGGTGTAATGCTGGCACGGATGGTAGACACCTTGTTTGTGAAGAAGGCAGAGAATTCTTCACACCTTTCCCTGGAGAATGTGGTTGGGGCTTTTAGGCAGGAAGGATTGCAGAGTGATTCCACTGTGTGGAAGAGTTGACCAGCTCTGTTGTTGGCTATAGATATTTTGTGCGAGATAAAGTCTGATTTTTTTCTTGGTTATTGCTTGTTGGTATTGTCTGAGGTGTTGAATTAGGCTAGATTTGTGCTCCTCAGACCCTGATTTACGCCACTGTCTTTCAAGTCTGCGCCCTTTCTTTTTTAGATCCATGATGGTTTTGTCAAACCAATTAGCTTTCTGCTTTTTGGTTGCTGATTTGGTGCGCCATGGGGCAATACTGTCAAGTGTTTCATATATCGTGTTGTTGTACTGGGTTACTAGAGTGTTTGGGTCCATTTGACTGTGGAGCAGATTTGTAAAATCCAGGTTGGCAGTTATTCTCTCCGGTGTTAATTTATTCAGGGGACGGATTTTGATTGTTTCTTTAGGGAGCTGCTTGATAGGGTGATGTTCAATAGTAAACTGTATTATGTGATGGTCTGACCACACCACTGGGGTTACTGTTATGTTACTAATGTTCATTCCAAGGTGGAACAGTAAGTCTAGCGTATGCCCTCCTCTGTGGGTAGCAGATTTTACAACTTGTGTGAAGCCTAGTCCACCCATGAGATTTATTAGTTCATTTGCATTTTGTGATTGAGTGTTATCAGCCCAGATGTTGAAGTCACCAAGGATGATCCATCTCGAATAAGACAGAGTTAGCATTGCCAGAAGTTCTGAGAATTCCTGTAGGAATGGGTCAGCATCTCCGGGGGGACGATAAACCACTAAAATTTTGAAGCCTTTACCAGCTGAGATCTGGGCACCTATACATTCAAAAGACTTTGTTGAGCCAACATTCAGGGCTCTGAGCTGCAGAGTTGTTTTGCCACAAATTGCTACACCCCCTCCTCTGCGGTCTCGTCTTAAATAAATATGATATATTTTTTTCAGTATGAATGATGTTATTGACTCCCTATATATACCTTGTAGATCTTGTTTACTTTAGACCTTTCTTATTTTACAATATTTATTAAAAGTTATGTTTTAAATATATCCAACTCCCCTTGTATTGGCACAAAACAAGTATATAAATAAGTATAATTAACAATTTTGATATTGTGTATTTATTTTGGGTTATTATAAATAATATGATCTGTTCTTATTTAAATTCTTTTAAAGTATGCTAGTTGAAAAGAAACACAAAAGTTTTAGTTAGTTTGCAGACATAACAATATCTTTATTATTATCACTGATGTCTATCTGCTATTCTATTAAATTATTTAGATACTTGCTGCTCGTAAGAGAGCTCGATACCTTAAGTTGGCCCGACCACCCACTCCTGCTCAACTAAGAATAGCCAAAGATAAAATCAGGAGGACAACGCTTATTAAAAAATCAGTCAGGTAAGGTCAATTCTCCTATTATTCTTATATGAAGAAATAAAGATAATATGGATGTAAAAAAAAGCTTCTATAAAGGCATCCTAAATCTGAATTTAAAGTAGACCCATTTCAAAAATGTATTTAAAATATAAACGTAAGTAGAGATGTAAAAGGTGATACAAGAAACTTCAAGCAACATAGAAGTGAAAACAAAATCATACATCAAGATAAACAATCGTATTTATACTCCTATTTCTAAATACGACTTTCCTGGAATCCCATGGTGTTACAGTATTTTGTATTCAAAAGTTAATATCTACATTTCAAATTTTGGCTGTCTTAGGTACATGAGGATAGTTTTTTACTCCCATTTGTAAAGAAAAGCATGTGCACCTTCCGTTCATATCTCAGCGATTTTAATAGCAAATGTCACGGACGGTTGCGGGGCCGCAGGCGCGTCCTGGAACCGCCCGTGAAGAAAAAAGCGATCGCACTCGATTCCCTGCATCGATTACGCTTCAAATCGATACAATCTGGGTTGAGTGTGTAGGGGCAGCTGAAGTCCTTTTCTTAGCAGAGAGAGAGCACCATCCTACAGGCTGGATGGCTCTTTTGATATGCTAATGAGCCTGGGCCCAGAGAGTCCCTGGCTTCAAGCTGTGCTGATGGCCCATCCATCAGGTATAAGGTGACAAGCACCATGACAGAACCAATCTAGAGTGAGGAAACTCAGACACTCCGACTCCTTTTCCCAGCAGGGAGCCGACATGTGGCTTGCTGCTGCCAACTTCAAAGAGCCTTTGCCTGGGAATGACCTGGTATAAATCCCACGGGTCTCTCATATTCCATAAACTGCTATATGTATCATATTTTCTGTGTTGCCAGGCTGGCAGACCCTCCAAACTAACAGAGCAGGCTTGACCCTATCTGGCGCTGGTTCTGAAGGAATTTCAGACCATCCTGAGGGAAAGACTGCCAGTTAGGCAGTTCGGAAGTGCCCTGCTGATACCACAAGGGTCCCACCCCTCATGTTTGGTATCAGGCTGCTGGGTACATCGAGGCAGACCTGAAAATATTAATAAATCTGCCCTGACCTGTACGGTTCTGTGAGATAGAGCCCATATATGGTTAAGGCATGATTTCTGGCCCCCAGGACAAGGGGAGGACTCATCTCATGTTCTAAGGGGGGGTGTGGGCCCGCCCTCACTCCCTCCTACTGAATCAGGGGCATAAGAATGGCAGAGGAGCCAAACTCAGTGTCCTCCACACTGAAACATCTTGAACTCATCAGGTGCCAGCTTGAGGATATGCTGGCATCCACCTGGTCTGAACTCTGAACTCAGATTGAAACCCAGAACTCTGATTTTCCCACAAAAAGGACATCTTTCCAGGAACTAAGTATTTTTCTCCCTTCTTTTATTTTTTTATACTGGCTATTACTGTTTTAATAATTGTGATTTTAATAATTGTCTGTATATATTAATTATTTATATTGCGTGAATAAACGACTTTCTCCAAGTCATTCACTGTCCGCTACCCTGCTTATCAGTAGAGATGGGCCGAACGGTTCGCCGGCGAACGGTTCCAGGCGAACTTTGGGGGTTCGCGTTCGCCTGCATCAGGCGAACTTTTGCGGAAGTTCGATTCGCCCCATAATGCTGTATTGAGCAAAATTATTAGCCTCCATTTCACTGTCAGCAGACATGTTATTGTCAAACACACTGCTTTCAGTGCTAGAGAACCTGCCCACCCTCCCTTCAAGCTAGGTCCTTTATACCATTTGACTCAGTTGTCTGGCTACACTAATTAGTTATGGGACAGCTGGTACACACTCTGCTAGGGAGATTTTAATTGGCCTCCCTCCTCCCTCCTCCCTCCTCCCTTCTCCCTCCTCCCTTCTCCCTCCTCCCTCCTCCCTTCTCCCTCCTCCCTCCTCCCTTCTCCCTTCTCCCTTCTCCCTCCTCCCTCCTCCCTCCCCCCTCCTCCCTTCTACCCTTCTACCCTTCTACCTATTCCCTCCTCCCTTCTCCCTCCTCCCTTCTCCCTCCTCCCTCCTCCCTCCTCCCTCCTCCCTCCTCCCTTCTCCCTCCTCCCTCCTCCCTCCTCCCTTCTCCCTCCTCCCTCCTCCCTCCTCCCTCCTCCCTTCTCCCTTCTCCCTCCTCCCTCCTCCCTCCTCCCTCCTCCCTTCTCCCTCCTCCCTCCTCCCTCATCCCTTCTCCCTCCTCCCTCCTCCCTCACTCCCTCCTCCCTTCTCCCCTTCTACCCTTCTACCCTTCTACCTATTCCCTCCTCCCTTCTCCCTCCTCCCTTCTCCCTTCTCCCTCCTCCCTCCTCCCTTCTCCCTTCTCCCTTCTCCCTCCTCCCTCCTCCTCCCTCCCTCCCTCCCTCCTCCCTTCTACCCTTCTACCCTTCTACCCTTCTACCCTTCTACCTATTCAGTAAGGAGTTCAAGGCAAGACTGCCTAACACTGCAGGGTGGCCTCTTGAGCGCGTCCCTGTGGCTTGCAGCTCTTGAGCGCTTTGAGTCCGACAGGAGAAAAGCACTATACAAATGTTTGGATTATTATTATTACTGCAGCCAAATAGATCAGCAGGGCTGCCAGGCAACTGGTATAGCTTAAAAGGAAATAAATATGGCAGCCTCCATATACCTCTCACTACAGTTCTCCTTTAAGCAACCTAATGGTTCTATTGCATTGAGCATAAATGTAAAATTTTAGGCTAGCTTCACTTACTTCTGTAGTGGTAAAGTGCTTAGGGTGATGTGCCCACCACACAGTGAGATCTGGGTTCGATTCCCAGCTATGGTATGATCTGGTGTTTGACATTTTTGTAAGATCTGACAAGATTAGCTGCATGCTTGTTTCTGGTGTGATTCACACTACTGCAGCCAAATAGATCAGCAGGGCTGCCAGGCAACTGGTATAGCTTAAAAGGAAATCAATATGGAATTCAGTCTCTTCTGCCAGGGAATTATACTATTTTAAAAACCAGTATACATCATACCATAGCTGGGAATACATACATGAGTATACATCATACCATAGCTGGGGATACATACATGAGTATACATCATACCATAGCTGGGAATCGAACCCAGATCTCACTGTGTGGTGGGCATGTCACCCTAAGCACTGTACCACTACAGAAGTAAGTGAAGCTAGCCTAAAATTTAACATTTATGCTCAATGCAATAGAACCATTAGGTTGCTTAAAGGAGAACTGTAGTGAGAGGTATATGGAGGCTGCCATATTGATTTCCAATTAAAATCTCCCTAGCAGAGTGTGTAGCAGCTGTCCCATAACTAATTAGTGTAGGCAGGCAAATGGTATAAAGGACCTTGCTTGGAGGAGGGAGGGTGGGCAGGTCCTCCAGCAGTGATGTGTCTTTCACTCAATTAGGTGTGGCTCCAGGTATTAGAGCTTTTGAAACATGTTTTCTATCATTTTTCCAGTTGCTAGAATTTTTTTAAACTTTCAAAGTTCGCCTCCCCATTGAAGTCTATTGCGGTTCGCGAACTTTTTCGCGAACCGAACCTTTCGCGGAAGTTCGCGAACCTAAAATCGGAGGTTCGGCCCAACTCTACTTATCAGCACACACAGAACTGATCCCGGGTCTCTGAAGATACGCTACTGTTTGTTTGTTGTTGGCTAGACAGAATACCGTGTGTTTAACCGTTTTATTCACAGGACTAGTCAGTCAGTTAGTGGGACCACGGTCCCATGGTAACCGCGGTGGTGGCAGTTTACTCTGAACCAGTGGGTGAAGTTGTAATCACCCGTGTCTCACAGGCTCCCTTCCGAGTTGTCTGCGGCTAATTCTTAACGGTTCCTGCGCATTGACTGCGACCAGAGTTCGCACGATCTGTGCGCTGGCACTGTTTAGAAGGCTAAGTGCGGTCAGCCACTAGGGCTCCTGTGACAGCAAACAACTTCCATTCCAGGAGGTCTTACATCAGCGTACATCAAAAAAGGGCGTCGGGAAAAACGGGTGCAGGGTGTAAACGATAAGCAGTAATACCGTTTATAAAAATATTGTTTAGTATTTCGTTTACAAATAATATTTTACAAATGTATAAATCATTAAATGTGTATGAAATCGGCAATTGTGAAAACGTTAATCTTCCCTGTTTCAAAATGAAACTTGTAATTACGTTTGTTAAAAAAAAAAATGATAAAATATGTTTAATCGTGATAATTGTACATTATTGTGAATAACCTTCATTTATCATTTCTTCTTATAATAAAATCTGAAAAAATTGTTTATAACAATGATATAAATATAACTACATTCGTAAAAAGTGTTGTAAAACATTAGTAAGTATTCCTAAAATTTTACTAAAACTATATCTAACCCTACTCTCACACAGAACCATCCCTGTACCTATTCCTAACCCCTAGACCCCCCTGGTGGTGCCTAACCCTAACCACCCCCCTGGTGGTGCCTAACCCTAAGACCCCCCTGGTGGTGCCTAACCCTAACCACCCCCCTGGTGGTGCCTAACCCTAAGACCCCCCTGGTGGTGCCTAACCCTAACCACCCCCCTGGTGGTGTATATTGTACTGTAACTATACCTAACCCTACTCTCACACAAAACCCTCCCTGTACCTATCCCTAACCCCTAGACCCCCCTGGTGGTGCCTAACCCTAAGACCCCCCCCTGGTGGTGCCTAACCCTAACCACCCCCTGGTGGTGCCTAACCCTAACCACCCCCCTGGTGGTGCCCAACCCTAACCAACCCCCTTACTGATCGCTTTATTATGTGGATAATAATGCTTTACAAATAGTGACTGTAAAAAATATATTGCAATTTACGTTATGTACTAATCACTTTATTTTGTGAATAATAATGTTTTACAAACATTAAGGAATAAAAATTTTAAATAATTTTATTGTGTGGATAATAATGTTTTACAAATAGTGACTGTAAAAAATATATTGCAATTTACGTTACGTACTGATCGCTTTATTTAGTGAATAATAATGTTTTACAAACAGGGATAAAATTTTAAAATAATGTTTTAGTTAAATATGATAAATGTGTTTAGTATTTTTATAAACGTTATTCGTCACGGGCGCATTTTCTAAACTTAAATCATCACAAGCACAGTTATCCAGTTCGGCCTTTCTGGACGAGCTTTCTCGTCCAGAAAGGCACTGCTGTGTTCCCTGCGTGGTGCGCGCGATCGGGCGCGCGCCCGCGCGCGCACCCGCCGCCCGCCGCTAGCCCCCCGATCAGTGAATGGGAATATAATTCCCATTCACCGATCTGACTTCCCCGCAGAAATACCGATGCTTTCTCTCCAGAGAGCGTGGTATTTCTGCCCCCCAGGAAACAACTTCTCTGAATTTTAGTTCCTGGATGCGACATAGTTCGCATCCAGGACTTTGCTCACTGTGGCCATCTTGTGGCCAAATAGTAAACTGCACCCACATACATTTTTAATAAAACAATTACATTATTTTACATTAGAAAATAGCAGTTTCCCTCCCACCCCAAAAATTACCCACATACATTTTTTTATTTAAAAAAAACAAAAAAAAAATACAATAAAAAAAAACAAAAACAACATAAATAGTTACCCAAGGGTCTGAACTTTTTAAATATGCATGTCAAGAGAGTATGTTATTATATTATTTAAAATTATAAGCCTATAAATAGCGATGGACGCAAATTGAAAAAATGCACCTTTATTTCTAAATGAAATATCGGCACTATAAATTGTGATAGGGACATCGTTTAAATGGTGAAATAACCGCGACAGATAGGCAAACAAAATACATGAGTTTTAATTACGGTAGCGTATATTAATTTCAAACTATAATGGCCAAAAACTGAGAAATAATGATTTTTTTTCATTTCTTTCTTAATCTTCCTGTTAAAATGGATTTAGAAAAAAATAATTCTTAGCAAAATGTACTACCCAAAGAAAGCCTAATTAGTGGCGGAAAAAACAAGATATAGATCAATTCATTGTGATAAGTAGCAATAAAGTTATAGGCGAATGAATGGGAGGTGAACGTTGCTCGGATGCATGAGATTTTCGGCACTGCGGCGCTGAACCGGTTAAAAAACATTAAAAATCTCGGGGCGCCAATTGTAAAACATTAATTATCTCCGGCTCCCTTTTTTCCTGTTTGGCGCTCATTAAACGATATTTATTATGGGAGTGAATGGCGGCGCCCTTTTTGTCCACTAGCTGCCGGCGCCCTTTTTTCCCTGTTACCCTTACATCATACCAGTGCTAGATGTGACAGCATGTGTGGCAGCTGCAGGAGTAGAGGTGGGTGGCGGGCACAAACAGTGCACCTGCTTTTCTTTATAAATGAAGTAAATTTTGTTCTTTCTACCATATACTGACAAAGCCACTGCAGACCAACAGGGGTCAAGCAGTCGTGATGAGAATGTTGTTATCATTGCGTTTTCACTTCATGGGACGTTAATAATAGAGTGTGCTAAACAACTATTGTTTCCTTGTGCGTAGATAGTTTTGTTTGTTTGTTTGTTTGTTTGTTTGTTTTTTAAATCATATTAAGTATTGAGCTTGCTGCTTTCCTGTACATAGATGCATTTTTCTCAGACACACAGGAGTTTACCTTTATTAGTTTGCACTGATAGTTGCTACAGTCAGACTGTAAGGAAACTGTAATGTCAAGATCTGGATTCTTAACCCTTAAAGAGAATCTGTACTGTCCGATTTGTGCAATAAAAAACATACCAATCAAGTCACTGTGGACTCCTGGATCCCTCTTTGCCGTTTCCGCCGCACTCTGCTGCGACCCTGGCTTTTAACCATCCAAGTACCAGCGGTCTCTGCCCCTTTAAGGACCAGAAACAAGAAACAAAAAACGGCGGAACACCAACGAATACCGACAAATCGCTGCACATACCCGCCGCAATTGCCATCACTGCCGCACGTCGGGATCCTGTGCCACCCACTCTGCTGTGTCTGTGATGGCAGAGTTCCTGTGAGACGGTCATCAGCCGCTTTTATTGGCTCCTGACCCTGTCTTTCAATGTAAGCCAATGGGAGTTGCTTACATTAAAAGTCAGGGCCAGGAGCCAATGAAATCGGCCCCTGACCCGCTCACAGGGCTCTGCCATCATAAAGACAGGCAGAGCAAGTGAGCTGCGGCGAGAGATGTCGAGATTCAGTGGCGAGATCAGCGGAAGTGACGGAAACAGCGGATACACGCAGAGGCGGCTGATTGAAATCTACGCGCTGCCAGCCAGGTAACCACCAAAACAGGGCATAGATTTCAATCAGTTTAGTCCTTAATTAAGGCAGTGTTTACAAACAAAAAACATGGCCGCTAACCAGGAAGTGATGTATATGTGTATATATATATATATATATTTCATGTTACAGTATACTACAAGTTTTTATTACTTAATGAATTATCTGCACTCCAGTCTGGGATTCTCACAGTTTCTCAACATGTGATAGGCAGCTCCCTCCCCCCTCAGCCTCACAAACTGCATCACAGACAAGCTGAAACTGAAAGCAGAGACGCTGTCTGTGAGGAGTAAACAAAGCACACAGAGCCTGCAGGGGGTGTGCATAACTTGTATTTATTATAACAGAGGCAGCTCATTCCTCCCTGGGTTGACAAAGCTTGACAAAGAAAAGATTAGATATATTACAGAGACAGTGCAACCAGAAAAGGCTGCAGTAATCCAGACCACATTAGAACAGGTATAGGAACTTATAGGATAGAAGAAATAAGGCTGAACATTTTGTTATAGATTCTCTTTAAAGTGTACCCGAGATGACATGTGACATGATGAGATCAGTGTATATGTTATGGCCAGAACCCGAAGTTTGGCCACTTCTAGTTCTGGCCGGCCACTTCGGGTTCTGGCCGGCCAATGTGCGAAGTGGCCGCTGCGCTGCGGTCAATGTGAGGAATGGAATGATTCATGTAAAATGAATGTTTCTTCTGGCCGCAGCAGCCAAATGTATCGCAACCTAGTTAATTTAATGACATTAAGTCGGCGGCAATGAAACAGATGAAGCCACCGGCTTTTGCTCTGCCTCTCTCTCCTCCCCCCCCCCCCCCGCCCCTCTATTTCCGTTTCTTATGGCCAGCCGGCGGGGACACGCGTGTCCGAGAGTCGTTCATCGCGCTAGGGAAAGCAGAGCGGGGAGGCTGCAGACATTGCTTCTGCCAGCACCCGCTCTGCAAGAACGGCAGGCTTCCCTGCCGCGACGAACGACTCCGGAGGGGACACGCGTGTCCCCACCGGCTGCCAATAGTAAGAGAAGGAGAGAGAGGCAGAGCAAAAGCCGGCGGCTTCATCTGTTTCATTGCCGCCGGCTTAATGTCATTAAATTAACTAGAAAATAAATGACAAATAGATTAGCGCTCTGCCACTAAAGATATGCACTAATGAAAGTAAAACACAAGTAGAGCGCTACCCTGCTCTGTGCAAGCTGTATAAACATAAAATAAATAAAAAGGGTTTCAAAAGCGCTGCATACATAAATTACATAAACACAATCTAGTCAATGCAAGCAGTTCATTTGTATTGTGAACACAGTTTGTGTAAGTTCATCCAAGCGTGGTAAATCAGCCAGTGAGTCACACAATACAGTTCATCTGAAGTTGTGAATTTCAAAAGTTCACTCTCCCCTTCAGTTCCCCACTCACCAGATCTTGCGGCCTGTATGGGCCCGTTTAAGCATCTGGGGTATTGGCCACCCCACAGCCTCTCGATCTGATAGTCCTCTTCAATATATGGCTCCAATCCACTCAGAAGTTAGTTGTAGTAGCAAGAAAAAGAAAACAAAAACGCTCACATAGCGTAAAAATATCCTCCATTTATTGATAAAAGTTCATCCATAAAAAGTGTGCATCCAGCACAATCTCAAAAGATAAAATTTTGCAATAAAACCAGCAATAAACTTGGTTGGCCTTTGACCGGGTTTGACACAGAAAAAGCGCTGACAACCGCGCAAAAAAACGCACCATAAATGTCCCCAGTATAAGGAAAAAGGGTGGGTAATGGGGTTAAGACAGGTTTCTCCGCTTTGACGCACGTCACAAGCGGTACCTGTACCTATGCCCCTCAAGCTGTAACCACCTCACCGTTCACAAGCTCCGCCAGCACCAGTCAATAGAGCAGCGTGTCCCGACGTACCGCGTCCGGTGACGTCACACGCTCAGCACGTCGCTCCGTAGCTCCGCCCAACGCGTTTCGTTGCTATGCAACTCATCAGGGGCTGAGCCCCTGATGAGTTGCATAGCAACGAAACTCTGTTAAATTTATTATAACAGACTTTAAACTCTGTTAAATTCAAGTTACTGTGCCCTATCTGATTTATTATTACTGGTGCTAGGTATGGTCAGTGAGGTGCTATTAATTGTGAATTTATGCACATTTTAATGTGTAACTTAAATGAACCCCTGGGTGTACTAATGGTAAAAGGGGTTAGAAAAATATTTTTCTCTGACAATTGTAAACTTTTAAAAGCACATCTTTATTCACATCATCTTAAACAAAATATGAAAATGTGCATAGAGAAACTGCACAATACTTCCACCAAAAGTGAAGTTAAAAAGACACCAGCATAACTTATATCCTTACATGGCTGGTGCACACCGAGCAGGTTTTACTCGCGTTTTTACAGCCGCTTGCGGCTGTGGATACGCTAGGGTAATGTATTTCAATGGGATGGTTCACACCAGAGCGGGAGGCGCTTTGCTAAAGCGCATACTCCCAGGCTAAGGCATTTTTTGGATTGCGGAGGCGTTTCTGCCTCCAATGTTAAGTATAGGAAAAACGCAAACTGCTCTGAAAAATGCCAGTTCAGAGCGGTTTTGCAGGCGTTTTTGTTACAGAAGCTGTTTAGTAACACCTTTACTGTAACAATACATGAAATCTACTACACCAAAACCGCTACCCAAAACCGCAAAACGCTAGGTGAAACGCTACATAAAAATAAAAAAAGGCATTTCAAAAACCGCTAGCTTTTTGCAGATCTGCTAGCAGTTTTTGGTGTGCACCAGGCCATATTTGTGACTAGGGATGATCGGAATGAGCAAATTCCGTTCCGCCGGAATTGCCCCTACTGTCCAGGGCTGGATTGCCAATAATCCAGCCCTGATTGAAATAGCTTTGACAAGTTGGCAAATATGTATTCAAACAACTCTGTAAATACAATGTATTTGGTCACAAATAGGGATGCTCACCGTGTTTCGCGGAATTCATTTTTCCGTGATTCCGGCCGGAATTTGGTGATTCCGTTCCGTCACATCGGAACGGAATTGCCTTAGCGCTATAGCTGAACTTCCGCATAACGATACGTAATTCCGGCTGAATGCGGAATTTTGTACGCCAATCACAAGGAAGCCCCTAGAAGAAGTTTAAAGTGAAAACAACCGGATTTCTTCATGAAAATAGGAATTTCTGCACCAATCAGAGGCTTACAAAAACCACCCAAACGGATTTCTGCATGAAAATCTGAATTATATCAGCACCAATTACAGTGTTAACAAAAAACAATCAATCCTATGTTAGCAACCAGCTCCCTAGCTATCTCACCTATCCCAACCATTTTGTATAGGTCCCAAAGCTTACGTGACACCTCCTGCGGCGCAAAAACCACCGCCATTTTACTCACTCGTGTGCCTGCAGTAAATAGAGAAGGGACAGCTGCTGCAGACTCTCATAGGGAAAGATTAGTTAGGCTTTTGTAGGCTTCTTAGCTTGCTCCTTGCTGATTCTTATTGCTAAAATAACACCCCACAACAGCTCTTTTGAGAGCTAATCTTGTTCTTGTGATCTATTTTTTTTCTGTGTGTCCCACTGACACTTGTGTTGCATAGACAGCCTTGATAATTCATACTGTGTGTGCCACTGCCAGGCCCAGCACATTCAGTGACTACCTGTGTGTGTGACAGGTGCACATTGTAATACCCATTACTGCATATACCTTCCTACCTGTTGTTCACAGTGCACCCACCTACCTAAATGAGCTGAGCGCATGCAGTGTCACTGTGCCTGTCCGCTACCTGTCTGTGTGTGACAGGTGCACATTGTAATACCCATTACTGCATATACCTACCTACCTGTTGTTCACAGTGCACCCACCTACCTGCGTAACCTGAGCGCACGCAGTGTCACTGTGCCCGTCCGCTACCTGTCTGTGTGTGACAGGTGCACATTGTAATACCCATTACTGCATATACCTATGTACCTGTTGTTCACAGTACACCCACCTACCTACGTGAGTTGAGCGCACGCAGTGTCACTGTTCCTGTCTGCTACCTGTCTGTGTGTGACAGGCGCACATTGTAATACCCATTGCTGCATATACCTACCTACCTACCTGTTGTTCACAGTGCACCCACCTACCTACGTGAGCACACGCAGTGTCACTGTGCCTGTCCGCTACCTGTCTGTGTGGGACAGGTGCACATTGTAATACCCATCACTGCATATACCTACCTGTTGTGTTCAGTGCACCCACCTCATCACTGCATATACCTACCTGTTGTGTTCAGTGCACCCACCTCATCACTGCATATATCTACCTGTTGTGTTCAGTGCACCCACCTCATCACTGCATATACCTACCTATTGTGTTGAGTGCATCCACCTCATCACTGTATATACCTACCTGTTGTGTTCAGTGAACCCACCTACCTACGTGAGTGCACGCAGTGTGATATATCACTCCGTGCATACCTGTTAACTGCAACTGTGTGCCTGCACATTCAATTAGTCAAGTCAGTGCATACCTTTCACTTCATCCCCCCCCCCCCCCGATATGGACAAAACAGGTAGAGGCAGAGGTAGAGGCAGACCCAGAGGAAAGCCACCCGGCAGGTCTGAGCAAGGTCGTGGTGATGTGATTTAGTGCAGCCCTGTAGCAAAGTACAGTGCTCAAAAGAAGGCACGTCCCATCAACTCCCAAGATTGTCAGGACGTGGTTGACTATTTAACACAGAACACCTCATCTTCCGCAGCCACCAGCGCTACTCCAAGTACCACATCCGCTACATTTGACAGTTCGCAGGAGTTATTTGGTGGGGAAATCACTGATGCACAGCCATTATTGTTACAACCAGATGAGGGTACAAAGCAAGTTACACCACCTCATATGTGTGAGTTAGGTGACACTATGGACGTAACATGTGCGGAGGGGGATGATGAAGTACCTGCTGTTGGTGCAGTTTTGGAGGTGTCTGAGGCAAACGAAGCTGGGCAGGATGATTATGATGATAATGATGATACGGATCCCACGTATGTTCCCAATGGAGGAGATGAACAGGGGGACAGTTCAGGGGGGGGGGGGAGTCAGAGAGGAGTAGGAGGAGATGAGTTCCTGAAAGAAGACAGAGGGAGCTCATCATCAGAAACAGCTGGTGGCAGTGTCCGGCGGCATGTATAGCCACCTATGTACAGTCAGCCAACATGCCCTTCAATGTCAGCTGCTGATGCCACCATAGTGTATTCACCCCAGGGGGGCTCAGCGGTTTGGAAATTTTTTTATGTGTCTGCCTCAGATTGGAGCAATGCCATCTGTTGTCTCTGCCTCCAAAAATTGAGCCATGAAAAGGCCAACACCCACATAGGGACAAGTGCCTTACGAAGGCACATGGAGAAAAGGCACAAACTGTAATGGGAAGAGCACCTGAGCAAAAGCAGCACACAAAAGAAAAGCCACCCTCCTTCTCCTCTTCCTCCTTCAGGTGCAGCATCTTCAGCCGCTTTCTCCCTTGCACCTTCACAGCCACCCTCCTCCACTCCGCCTCTCACCTTGAGCGGTTCCTGCACCTCTGCCCACAGCAGCCAGGTGTCCGTGAAGGAAATCTTTGAGTGGAAGAAGCCTATTTCTGCCAGTCACCCCCTTGCCCGGCATCTGACAGCTGGCTTGGTGGAACTGTTAGCTCGCCAGCTGTTACCATACCAGCTGGTGGACTCTGAGGCCTAAATTTGTGGACATTGGCAAACCGCAGTGGAAGATACCATGCCGCAATTATTTCTCTAAAAAGGCGATACCCAAACTGTACCGTGAAGTGTAGAGGCAAGTGGTGTCATCTCTGGCACACAGCGTTGGGTCAAGGGTCCACCTGACCACGGATGCCTGGTCTGCCAAGCACGGTCAGGGCCGCTACATTACTTAAACAGCCCATTGGGTCAACTTTGTGACCGATGGCAAGCAGGGAGTACGTGGCTGTGCAGCGGACCAACTTGTGACACCTCCACGGCTAGCAGGCAGGCCTCCTCCTCTCCTTCTCCTCCTGCTACACCCTCTCCGCTATCATCCTCCTCCTCCTCCTTGGCTTAATGGCAGTTCAACTCTACTGGTGCTGCAATCTTCTCTCCAGCTACACAGCCCCATCTCCCCAGGGCCTATGCTGCATGCCAGGTACGACGGTGTCACGCCATCTTAGACATGTCTTGCCTCAAAGCGGAGAGTCACACTGGACCAGCTCTTCTGGCTGCTCTTAACAAACAGGTGGATCAGTGGCTGACCCCGCACCAGCTGGAGATCGGCAACATGGTGTGTGACAACGGCAGCAATCTGCTTTCCGCTTTGAATTTGGGAAAACTGACACATGTACCCTGCATGGCACATGTGTTGAATCTGGTCATTCAAAGATTTGTGTCAAAGTACCCAGGCTTAGAGGACGTCCTGAAGCAGGCTAGGAAGTTGTGTGGGCATTTCAGGTGGTCTTACACAGTCATGGCACGCTTTGCGGACATTCAGTGGAGAAACAACTTACCGGTGAGGCGCTTGCTTTGTGATAGCCCGACTCGCTGGAATTCGACCTTGATCATGTTCTCTCGCCTGCTAGAACAGGAGAAAGCCGTCACCCAGTACCTGTACAATTACAGTAAAAGGACACAATCTGGGGAGATGGGGATGTTCTGGCCAAACAACTGGACACTGATGCGAAATGCATGCAGGCTCATGCGGCCGTTTGAGGAGGTGACCAGCCTGGTGAGTCGCAGTGAAGGCACCATCAGCGACTTGATCCCGGACTCTTACTTCCTGGAGCATGCCATGCGTAGAGTGGTGGATCAAGCTGTAGAGGAGCGTGAAGTGGAACAGTTATGGGAGGAACAGTTGTGGGAGCAATTTACATCAGAACCAGATGTTTCCTCAACACCTGTGGCAGCACAGATGGGGGAAGAGGAGGAAGAGTCATGTGGGGAAGAGGAGTCAGACTCGGATGATGAGGAAGGTGTTTCTTTGGAGGAGGAGGGGGAACAGAAGAACAACAGCAGCAGGCGTCGCAGGGGGCTTGTGCTACTCAACGTTCCCGTGGTATTGTTCGTGGCTGGGGGGAGAAGGAGGACTTACCTGACGTCACTGAGGAAGAGCAAGAGGAGATGGATAGTATGTCTGGATCCATCTTTGTGCAGATGGCGTCTTTCATGCTGTCCAGTCTATTAGGGACCCCCGTATAAAAAAAACTCAAGGGGAATGAGCTGTACTGGGTGGCCACGCTACTAGACCCTCGGTATAGGCACAAAGTGGCGGACATGTTACCAACTCACCTGAAGGCAGAAAGGATGCAGCACATGCAGAACAAGCTGGCAACTATGCTTTACAATGCATTTAAGGGTGATGTCACAGCACAACGCAATAAAGGTACCACTGCCAGTAATCCTTCTCCCATGTCAACACAGGCAAGGACAGGCCGCTCCAGCGATCTCATGGTGATGTCGGACATGCGGACATTCTTTAGTCCAACGCCTTAACTTAGCACTACCGGATCCACCCTCCACCAACGCCTGGACCGGCAGGTAGCCGACTACCTGGCCTTAAGTGTGAATGTAGACACTGTGAGCAGCGATGAACCCTTGGACTACTGGGCACGCAGGCTTGACCTTTGGCCAGAGCTGTCCCAATTTGCCATCCAACTTCTGTCTTGCCCTGCCTCAAGCGTCCTGTCAGAAAGGACCTTCAGCACAACTGGAGGCATTGTCACTGAGAAGAGAAGTCGCCTAAGTCACAAAAGTGTTCAGTACCTCACCTTTATCAAAATAAATGAGGCATGGATCGCAGAGGGCTACTAAGTCAGTCCCCACACACAGCATCTCTGCCTGCACGCTGTGTGACTGGCTGCCTGCCCCAAGACTAAGTCGCTCCCCACACAGCACCTCTGCCCGCAGGCCGCTTGACTGCCTTCTTAGCCACCACCAACAGGGTCCAGGACTCCAGGCGGATTCCTGAATTTGCTATAATAATCTTTCTGGTGCGTGTACATGCCTGCCTAATTTTTCTGGCAACAAGAAAACAAAAGGCATGTACATGTGCCCATTCCCCTTCATGATCACTACCTTGCCGCAGTGAAGAGGCTTGCATATCACAATGAAGCAATGACCGCCTGCTATATGAGTGTCTCGGGGGGTGGCACACCAAACATAATAAGGTTGTTGCTTCATTGTGGACAGACCAAATTTGATCAGCTGGACAGTCACTGTTCTGTCATTCAGCTACCTCAGCCCGGCGACCATATGGGCTGGAAAGCCGCCATCAACTGCACTCTAGTTATGGTGCACGCCAGTCCAGCACGGCCGTCACTACACAAACAGCTGTTTGCAGTCACTGCATACCTTTCACTGCATCTTTGACTGCACATTGTATTATACCTGGCAGTCAGTGAATATCTTTCACTTAAATGGATGGCAGACTTGCCCTCCATAACAGATTCTTATTACAGGTAGTACAGTCTATCAGTGTCATCTACAGCAGAGCCTCAGAAGTCCTCCTTTTGGTCACTACCTCGGGACGTGCATGCCATGCCTGCTGCCTCCCTTGGATGTGTAGTAGCCTTTCCTGCTCCTCTTCCCACAGCGTGCCTGCTGCCTTCCTTGGATGTGTGGTGGTGGTAGCCGTTTCTTAGGCTCCCACTCCAGACCGAAATCGAGCCAGGATTCCCCGGCCATTACCAGTGGTCACTCACAATGGCAGACCATTATGGCTCACCATCAAAGATTCTCGTTGCAGGTACTGAACAGCAAGCAGAACAAGTATTAAAAAAAATATATGTACCGTATATACTCGGATACAAGTCAACCTCATGCATAAGTCAACCCCAATATTTGACCCTCTTAAGCTGGATTTTTTTTATTTACTTAAGTACAAGTCTACCCAGGAAAGTTAAAGACTGCACTTGGGCACCAGGATGTCTGTGTGGTCACTGTGACACCTCTGTGTGGCCCCTGTGTCCGCCAGGCTGTGTGGCCCCTCTAGCTTTGTGGCCCCAGTATCCCCTTGGCTGTGTGGCCCCTGTAGCTATGTGGCCCATGTCCCCCTGGCTGTGTGTCCCCTGTTTTACAGGAGCTGCAGCAGCCAGCATCTGTCTCCCCTTCCCCAAAGTGCTACAGCACACAGCTTGCTGAAATTCCCCCCTCCCTCCCACCACCAAGGAAAGGGCCCCCTCTCACTCACTCCCTCCCCAGCAGCTCTCCACAAAGCCCCCCTCCCTCCCATCACCACGCAAAGGATGGCTTTTTCTCCCTCTCGCTCAGTCCTCTGTGTCATCAATGCAGCATCAGCGCTGAAGTGGAAACGTAACTCACTGACTACACAGCGCAACATCCTCTGTTGTCCCTCTGCTCGTTCTGGTCTGTTAGTTTACAATACCACATTCCGATGTCATGTGATTTCATGTGTCATGTGACATCGGAGCCGTAGCTGTGGTATTGTAAACAGACCAGCGTGAGCAGAGGGACAAGGGAGGATGTCGAGCTGTGTAATCAGTGAGTTTCCGCTCCAGCGCTGACCATTAGATGACTGCGGCAGAGGGGGGAGAGAGGGGGAGAAGGCCATCCTTTACGTGGTGATGGGAGGGAGGGGGACTTTGTGGCAAGCTGCCAGCGTTAGGACTGAGTAAGGGGAGAGAAAGAGGCTCCCCTACAATTCTCTGCTATAAGTTGTGAAATGTAGGACTACTCAAGTATAAGGCGACCCCCCCACTTTTATACTTTGAGTCAGTCCTAAATTTCTCGACTTATAGGTGAGTATATACGGTAAGCTTTAACAATGGTAGAGAAAGAACCATTGAAAGTTGATAAGGCAGTCAGACATTACCTGACATCACTGACAGTGCTGCTCAACAGGATTCCGGATATCTGAGTAGACCCGGATATCCGAACTTTTTAGGCCTATCCGACCGGATCCGGATTCCGGATACCTGGGCCAAAATCCGGATAGCTATCTGCGGATAGTTGGTCGCATGCTCGGATATCCGCGGATATATACGGATATCCGAATCCGGGTACTGTTACCATGGAGATGACGTCCGTGACATCATTCAGCCAATCAGAGCGCTCCCAGCCTAAGCCCAAGCAACCAATCACAGAGGGGAACCTTGGCCAGTCCTTCCAGTCCTGTAGATGATGAGAATCTCGTCCTTGCTGGAACTGCCACTGAGATACTTTGTCCAGTGTGTTTGGCTGAAGCAAGTGCATTATCCCAGTGATAAACCCAGCATTTTAACACTAAAACCCCTACTCCTTCTGTATACAATTGTTTTACTGTGTTGTAGTTAGCTAGTCTGTGTAATTTGTTAGTGTCAGTCAGTCTTGTCAGTCAGTCTTTCAGCTGCAGCAGCTGCCTGTGCCTGCTAGTTAGGTCCTGTGTCTTTGTCTGTGTGTGCTGTGTGTGCACAGTCCAGGCTCTTTGGTGCTGCTGGCTGGCCTGCTATTATCCTTAGTAGCAGTGTCAGTGTGTTTTGTTGTTGTACTCAGCTCCTGTCTGTCACTCACTCCATGCTGATTCACAGTCCAAGCCTGCCGCCATTGCCGCCAATAATAAAGTACAAGTACTCTACACATCATCTGACTGTGACATCACCCATCACCTATCTGGTACTATGTCTGGCACTGGCAGCAGGGGGAGGGGCAGCAAGGCCAAGAGGAGAGGGAGCAACATTGCGGTCTCCGGCAGCATTTCTGCCGCATCAGTCTCCATTCTGCCGCTACCCACTGGTCGTCCAGCTGTTAGGGGGAGTCACGTTGCACAGTCACAGCAGCGTGTTGTTGCGTCCATATTCAAGCAGGGTCAGCGGCGCAAATTGGAGGAGAAAGACGCCGCGTCTGTGATGCAGCAGATGGCGTATGACGACGAGCAAGCCAGTGAGGCCACCACCAGCCCTAGAGAAAACATTGGCTTTGCGGAAGAGTCTGAGATGCTGACAGTAATTGTTGGGGGGGAGCCCGTCCATGATGTGTCAGCAGAAGAGGAGTTTTAGGCGGGCTTATCATCCCAGCAGTTGTTTGAGGAGGAGGAGTTTGATCTTGATGATGAGGTGAAGGACCCGGACTACCAGCGACCGGAGGAGACGTCAGCTCTGACTCTGAGGAGGAGAATTCAGTGGGTCTGGTACGCAGGATCAGCATTGCAGGGATTGGCAGGAGCAGCAGTGGGCATGAAATGCGTGACCCAGAGCCTGCTGCTCCATCTGCCAGTGACACTACTACCACCAGCCGCACCACTCAACCCCAGGCCCCAACCACCACTGGGAGAAAAACGGCAGGCATCAGCATCCCATTCTGAGCCACGTAAGGGTAAACTGCAATCCCCAATATGGCAGTTTTTCCATCTGCCCTCACTTGATAGCAAGTTTGTAACTTGCAAATTATGCCATGGGAAGCTGAGCAGAGGATCTAACCCCTCCACTTATGGCACCTCCAGCTTCATCAACCATCTGGCCAATAAGCACAAACCTGAGCATTTGGAGTTCAAGAGGCTGAAGGAAGCTGGCGCTGGCCCTTGCAGAGGTCAGAGCACCATAACCCCCTTTGCCACTCCTGCTGACACTGAGGCCTGTTCAGACAGCCAGTCCTCCTCAGTGGTCTCCTCTACACCCTCCTCGGCCTTACGTGCAAGCCTAAAACGCCACCACCAACAGACCCTGCTGAGTGACTTTTGTGATCAGGGCTCAGCCTCCCGGCAGCCATCTCATATACGCCAGCTGAACGGCTTGCTTACACGGGCCATGTCCTCCCAGCTCCTCCTGTACTCGTTTGTGCAGGAGGGGAGCCAGATGCGTGTGCTCCTGCAGTGTGCAGCGCCGGATTGGCCAATCCCCAGTCGGCACTACTTTGCACGCAAGGCCATCCCAGCACTGCACCATTTTGTCAAGGTGAACGTGGAGCGTGGGCTGGAGCGTGGGCTGGATCATGCGGTGGGTGCACGCGTCCATGTGACCATGGACTCATGGTCAAGTCGGTTTGGGACAGGCCGGTACCTGTCTTTCACCGCGCACTGGGTCAGTTTGGTGGAAGGGGGTGAGGAGGGGACAGCAGCATCATCATCCCAGTGGGTGGTGCCACCCCGCAGCAGGGTCAGGGGAAGTGCAGCAGGTTCCAGCTGTGATCCGGTTCCATCCGCCACCAAACACACCCACCTCAGCAGCAGCGTGAAGACCTACCACTGCCAAGCGCTGCTGCAGATGGTCACCGTGGGGAAGAACAAGCTTACGGCAGACCACGTCCTGGCCAAGCTCCGAGAGCAAGAGAGGAGTTGGCTGACCCCCTGAGGCCTCAGAGTCGGAAAGGTGGTGGCCGACAATGGGGCAAACTTGGTTGCCACCATCCAGCGGGGAAACCTCACCCACATCCCCTGTCTGGCCCACGTCCTCAACCTGATGGTGCAGAAATTCCTGCACAACTACCAGGGGATGGACAGTCTTTTGGGAGCGGCAAGGAAAACGGTGGGTCATTTTCGCCGCTCGGGTGGTGCTGTCAAAAACCTGAGCGGTTCTTGCCTTTTTCATGATTGCTAACCCAGTAAAGGACCAGCCCTTAAAGCGTTGCTATCATATAAATCCGGCATAGTGGGGTCTGAACCCTCTATAACAGTAATTATAGATTGACGGTATACCTTGAAATAAATCAGAGCACTCAGTATATGATTTTATATAAAAAATTGTATTTGCTTATCATACAGCATATATACAAAATATGAACAGTTCTAAGTAGTTCAAAAGTTTAACAGAGGCGCCAATCAGATTAAAATATGCTAAAATTTCATAAAATCTTGGATGGTTTACCACCCCAAGCAACAGACACTATTATTAATTTCACTCCCACAAATTGTGGGAGTGAAATTAATAAATTATTAATTATTAATACTAATATTAGTGTCTGTTGCTTGGGGTGGTGAACCATCCAAGACCCCCCATTTTATGAAATTTTAGCATATTTTAATCTGATTGGCGCCTCTGTTAAACTTTTGAACGATATTGTATCCACCTGTTGGATGGGTGTGATTGCCCAATCTGTCTACGGAGAGCGACTTCTTAGCCTGAGAGGGGACAGGCCTAACATCCCCGCAAGCCTTTTTAGTGGTTGCCTATGCTCGGCAACCCATCTTTGTGAGTATATTTCCTTCTTCTGAAATTTGACTATCAATTGAATTCAGTAACACACTATTGGGGCTCTCGATTTTTCTTTGAGTTCTAAGTAGTGTTTCCTTCAAACAGTATTCCATCTTATCAAGGCTTTAGAGCCAATCTATTATCAATCTTCTAAGTACATTCAAAAAAGAATATAACAGTTGTGTTATGTAGAATAAGATCAAAAGTAGTCTCATCTGTGTCAATAGCTGTGTATCTAGTAGCTGTGTAAAACTTGTAGTAATCTTCTTAAAGAAATAGCATAAAAAATAGCTTCTAAAAAAACTTCTTGCTAACATCTTAACAAAACTTAATGCTGAAAAATTAATAAAATAAATCACAAGAATATTAAGCATATTACCCCTTCTCTGTCATCTCTTCAGCATCTAGAACCACATGTGGGAAGGTAGCTTCTGCTTCATGTGTCTTCTCAGGAGATTGTTGGGTTTCTGCAAACTATGAGCTTTCAGTTCCTACTTTTATAGGGGCTGGATGCAATATGGCTGCCTAATCTGCACTTTCCCTGAATCCCAGACTCTGATTGGCTAAAGCTTCCGTGCGTCAAAACGCTATCTATGTTTTGAATACCTAAATCACAATATTATTGTTTATAAATTCTTAATTACCTTATCTTGTGGGAATTAACGTCATCTGACATTTTGACATTTGATTAAAAGGTCATATTTGACGCAGTTAATTAAAAATGGACGTCAACAGCCATCTTGTCTGCTGATATGACTTACAGTATTTGACCCAGACATGGACTTCCAAAAACATTAAACAATGTCATTTATGACGCATTTCTGATAATATCTCCTTCTGCTAATTCGTTTTTGGAATGTGTCTGTACTTTCCCAGGTCAGGTTGACCCTATAACACTGTACACAGATCTGTAAGCAATCTTCAGCAATTTAAGGCTTATTGAAACATACAGGGCTTCTAATATACTCATTTAAATATAAAGTTTATTATATAATTCTTCTTAAAACAATTAATCATATAAGAAATAATTGCATATTAAATCTTAATAATATAAAATCCTTTTCCATATATGTTTGTCTTTCTGATGAATAAATATAATGACTTCAACCAGCAGAGGTCACCATTTCATAACAAATAATATTAATTTTATAAGACTATTAAACCGCCAGGTGGCATCATTTGTCCTAAATACGGGACAATACAAAAACCTTGGAACTTATTATTGACATTCCAAAGGACAATCATAGTCAAAACATGGCATTATATTCTTGCTGTCTGTAACGGCCTTGTAACAAGTACGTCAACAATCTTCTAACTTACAAGTTAAAACAATCTTATAAAAGTTTCACTTTCTTTAACTATCACTGACAGAATCCAGCATTAAATGTATTAAATTATATTATAGGGTTTAACAATAATTATTTCTTTCTTTAGAAGGACTGTATTTATTTTTAATATTTATATATACATATACATATGACAGCTTTTCCTGCAAAAATAAAACCGCTAGTATTCTGACAGTGCCACAGCATCCCTGGAAGCAGTGCACCGACTTATTATAGACGTTCCAACACGCTGGAATTCCACCCTGGCAATGTGTGAATGTCTGGTTGAACAGAGGCGGGTTGTCAAGCTCTACCTGGTCAGAGCCACCATGGATGCCAACTTGTTGGGGACCGGCACCACCCACCTCCCGGACATCATCCTCAGTGCTGATTGGGGAAAAATGCAACTGGTGTGCTTGGTGCTGGCATCCTTCCTGGAGGCCACCAATATGATCAGCCGGGGCCATGCGTTGCTGTGTGAGTGGGTGACCATTGTGTGCATGCTGGAAAAGGCCCTCAATGCTCTGGTGGAAGTGGGAGAGGAAGCCTTGATCCAGCAGGAGCAGCAGCAGCAACCTTTGCAGTCCACCTCTGTGCAGCAGGAGGAGGAGTTGGAGGTCCCTGACCTTGATGAGGGGGCACAGCGGAGTGCAGCTGCAGTAGTGCGGGGGTGGAGAGAGCAAGATGAGGCTCCGGAATCAGAGGAGGAGGACAGCACTGTCAGCGGTGTAGAAGATGATGGGTCAGCAGAGATGGCAGCCCTCTTCCCCATGGCAGTGGACATGTTGCAGTGCTTGCGCAAAGACACAAGGATGAAGCATGCTCGGGAGGACATCTGGATCACCCTGATGTTGGACCCATGGCTGAAGGGGAAGCTGGCTCAGTTCCTGCCTGTAGGAGGAGACCCTGTGCGCCGAATCAGGGACTTGCAGAGGATTCTGGTTCGGCACTTGGAGGAAGCCTTCCCCCAGACTCCCACCCCCCCTGCTGTCACAGTCCAGCCAGCGCAGCAGCAAGTGCCTGCATCCAGCAGCAGGCGCCCAACAAACCTGCTGTCTCTGACAAAGGCGCTCTACGCCAAGCCAGTACCGCTGCCTACAGAGGAGGTGCCTGCAGCAGCATCCGGCTCTCAAAGCCAGAACCAGCACCTGACCTGGATGGTGGCCGACTATATGGGGTCCTACAGCGGGCTTGACACCGACACCCCTGTGGACCCCTTGGAGTACTGGGTCAAGCACCTGGATATCTGGGGCGAGCTGGCGCAATACGCGCTGGAAGTGCTGTCCTGCCCACCTTCCAGCGTGATGTCAGAAAGGTGCTTCAGTGCGGCTGGTGGCGTGGTCACTGAGAAGCGCTCTTGTCTGTCCAGCCAGTCTGTGGACAGACTGACTTTTTTAAAGATGAACCAGGCTTGGGCGGTTGGTGAGTTCCTGGCCCCTGTTGTTGGCAAGAGGGGGAAATGAAGTGGCTGAGTGGGAATCACTATGCCTACTTCAAGACAAAAAAGACAAATAACATTTATATAGCATTTTGCTCCTGGCGGACTCAACGTGCCAGAGCAGCAGCCACTAGGACGCGCTCTATAGGCAGTAGCAGTGTTAGGGAGACTTGCCTAAGGTCCCCTACTAAATAGGTGCTGGCTTACTGAACAGGCAGAGCCGAGATTCAAACCCTGGTCTCCTGTGTCAGAAGCAGAGCCCTTAACCATTACACCATCCAGCCACCCTTTACCACCACAACCTCCTGACTCCATCTTCATTAAGCCAGGTTCTAATTTTTTTCACAGCCGTGGTACCTACAAGTGCCATGCTCAACTATCTAAACACAATAGCTGTGTGATTTTTTTTGGAGGTGTCTGTGCTGTCTGAGTTGTGGGGAGGCCCCAACTGCAGCAGTACGACCACTTCCTGATATCACTCCTGATGTTGATTGACAGCCATTTTTTTTTATTTGGGGATTTTAAGTCCCCACATAATCAATTAGTGTTTCCCTTTACAAAATAATGATGCTACATGCCTCATATACCCTAAAAAAGTTTTTAAACCAATTTAAAGGCCACTTCCGGTTTTCAATCCAGATATCCGAATCCGGCGGATACTACGGTCGGATCAAAATTTTTTTGATCCAGATATCCGACTCAGATTGGATAGAGGAGTATCAGGATCCAAATCGGATCCGGATTTTGAAAAGGGCTATCCGAGCAGCACTGATCACTGAGTGAGGAAGTGCAATCTCGCCATGGTGCGCACCAGTCCAGCACAGCCGTCACTACACAAACAGCTGTTTGTGGTGCGTTACACAGTGAGTTTGGTGTGTCAGTGTGAAGCAGTACTCTAATTACACTCCCTGATTGATGTATACACATGCAAGATGTTTTAAAGCACTTTAGGCCTGCAATTTAGCATTCAATGTGATTTCTGCCCCTAAAACGCTGCTTTGTGTCCAATGTAGATTTTTCCCCGGGACTTTTGGCGTCTATCCCACTCCGCTATGCCCCCCTCCAGGTGTTAGACCCCTTGAAACATCTTTTCCATCACTTTTGTGGCCAGCATAAATGTTTCTAGTTTTCACAGTTTGCTTCCCCATTGAAGTCTATTGCAGTTCGCGAAAGTGCGCGCGAATCGAACGTTTGGCGAAGGTTCACAAACCCGATTTGTGAACCGAAAATCGGAGGTTTGGGCCATGTGCTAAGCTTTTGGGTTGATTCATCAACAGCAATGCACTGCAACAGCGCAAGGTAAATGGCCTGGCCTTAGGCACGCTAATTATACTAGCGTGACTTAAAGCTCCCACATGACTTAAAGCTCCTTAGCAACGCCTGATACTTTGAAAGGCCATGCAGTAGTGCCCTAGCGTGGCCACACTACTGCGTTAATTAATGTAGTAGCGGCAGCACCAGTGAAGTCCCTATTGCGTGGCCTATTAAAGTATTGGGTGTTGCTAAGGAATGCACGCTATGCTGCCAGTAGCCCGCATAGCGTGCCCACAGGAGCTTTAAGTCAGGCTAGTATAACTAGCGTATAATAAAGCCATTTAAATTGTGCATGAAGCCATTTAACTCCCGCTGCTGCAGCACAATACAGTTGATGAATCAACACCTTTATATTTAGGACTAGGGGACATGATCTATGCATGTCCTAAAAAAAAAAAAAAATTCCATTCATTTAGAAAAGGGTTGTTTGTAAAAGCAATTAAATGTGCAATGCATTAACAGGAAATAGTTACTGGATGGCAAATTCTATATTTACGTTTAAAGGGGGCTTGGAAACTTTCCTTGCATTGACAGACATCCATCGCTATAATTACTAGGAGATGATTTGTGGTGTTGATCCAGGGATTTTATCTTATTGTCATCTGGAGTAAAGAAAGAATATTTTTTCCCTTCTAGAGCTAATTGGTCCAAGCCTTGTTAGGGTTTTTGCCTTTCTTTGGATTGACTGAAATATGTGAGGGTGCATGCTAGTGTTGTAACATATTTTCTGGTAGAATGCAATAGGCATACAGTATGTCTTTCTTAAACCTAGCTAACTGTGTAACAATGTATAAAAGCTGAGCATGTTAGTCAAACAAGAACTGTCTTTAGAAAACTCATGCTGATGCCGAGAAATTAGATTATTCTCCACTATAAAATCTTAAGAAACCCTCAAATAGTTTGCACACAACTAATCTTGTTAATCTCTTAAATCTATAATTTTCTTAATCTGATTTTTTTTGCTCTTTAATAATAGGAAAACAAAGGCTTTACACCAGTCTATTGGAACTATCCCACCTGAAAGAGCGTCACAAAAGATAAGATTAAGGGATTTATCAATAACTGAATTTCATTCCCTTATGCTAGGTACACACCATACAATTTTCTGTTACATTTTCTCTTAGATTTACCTGCCAGATAGCTTTTTTTTTTCATGTTGTAGGTAAATCTAACTGAAGAATCTAACAGAAAATTGTATGGTGTGTACCTAACATTAAGGTGCTTTGACGGATGTCGCCAATTCCCTTGGACAACATTGTTGGGTCTGGCTGCACACACGTATGTCAGCTGTGAAGCTGAAGAGACACTGTGTTGTTGCTATCGGGGGTGGGGGCCAGAGGATGACGGAGGGGTGCATGCATGACGTCACACGGCAGGCGGAGGAGCGACATGAATAATTGGTTAGGCAGGGGATCGACAATGCTGGGGGTAAGTAGATCCATCCGGCGGATCGCACTCGTGTTCACGGTCGGGGGTCGCCAACTGCCGTACACACCTGATTAGCAGCTGAGACAGTCGTTGTCTGCTGCCTCAGCTGACTTAAACAGAAACTCCAACCAAGAATTGAACTTTATCCTAATCAGTAGCAGATACCCCTTTTACATGAGAAATATGTTGCTTTTCACAAACAGACCATCGGGGGCGCTTTTTTTATTACATTATTTTCACTGGAGTTCCTCTTTAAGTCAGGCATAAGATGTATGCCATCCAGGCCCGCTGCTCTATCTTATTCAGGCTCGCTGCTTGATTTTATTTATTCTTGCCTTTATTCCTTCCTACAATAAGTATTTAACATTTAAATTGGAAACATGGGACCCTTCTGTCTCTGTAATATGCAACAAATCCCTTGTGAAGACAGAAGCATAGCAAGCATTCAATAGCTCTGTCCTACTTCAGTCATCCAACGTTAAGTTTCCTACCCCATCTGTTATATCTCTCATCTGTCATCTGTTATAATATTAAGGCTGCATTAATCAATTGTAAGAAGTGCAAAAAAAGAAAAAAAAATAGGATGGCTGGCATAGATTGAAACTAAAAATCAAACTGCTAGGGATGTCAAATCAAATCCAAAGAAGTTTTTTTTCAAGTATATCAGCTCAAAAAAAGATAAAAGAAAAGAAAAAAAAAGAAAAAGAAAAATGGACTTTTTTGAGCTGATATTCTTGGAAAAAAAAACTCCTTTGGATTTGATATGACATCCCAAGCAATTTGATCTTTAGTTTCAATCTATGCCAGCCAGCCAGCCTTTTTGGGGGGGGCACTTCTTACAATTGCTTAATGCAGCCTCAGTCCCCTCCTGTTTTAAAGGATACCTGAAGTGACATGTGACATGCTGAGATAGACATAGGTATGTACAGTGCCAAGCACACTAATAACTATGCTGAATTCCTTTTTTTTCTTTCTCTGCCTGAAGGAGTTAAATATCAGGTATGTAAGTGGCTGACTCAGTCATGACACGAAGTGACTACAGTGTGACCCTCACTGATAAGAAATCCAAACTATAAAACACTTTCCTAGTAGAAAATGGCTTCTGAGAGCAGGAAAGAGATAAAAAAAGGGTCAATAGTTCATAGATTTTTAGCTCTGGCATACTTTAATGAATGTGGCATTAGCAAAAACAATAAAACAGTTAAAACTTAAAAAGTAGATTTAAACAGAAAATAAAACTGTTGAATATCTTAAAAAGTCATTTTAAGGGGAAAGAAGATAAATACAATCATTTATTTCATTAGTTTATTCTTGCTTCAGGTGTCTAAACGACCTTAAACAGACCTTTTAAGCATTCCTTTTCAGCTTAACCCATTCGCGTTCCGTCGTTTTCACGTGAGAAATGTTTACCTCCCATTCATTGGCCTATAACTTTATCACTACTTATCACAATGAACTGATCTATATCTTGTTTTTTCCGCCACCAATTAGGCTTTCTTTGAGGGGTACATTTTGCTAAGAGCCACTTTACTGTAAATGCATTTTAACAGGAAGAATAAGAAAAAAATGGAAAAATTCATTATTTCTCAGTTTTCAGCCATTATAGTTTTAAAATAATACATGCCTCCATAATTAAAACTCATGTATTGTATTTGCCCATATGTCCCGGTTATTACACCGTTAAAATTATGTCCCTATCACAATGTATGGCGACAATATTTTATTTGGAAATAAAGGTGCATTTTTTCCATTTTGCATCTATCACTATTTACAAGTTTAAAATAAAAAAAAAAAATATAAAAATATTTCATCTTTACATTGATATTTAAAAAGTTTAGACCCTTAGGTAAATATTTACATGTTTTTTTTTTATTGTAATGTTTTTTGTTTTTTTTATAGTAAACAATTTATTTGGGTAGTTTTGGGAGGGTGGGAGGTAAACAATAGATTTATAATGTAAATGTGTGTTCATTTTTATTTTTTTTTCCTTACAGTTGTAGTTTTATTTTTTGGCCACAAGATGGCGGCCATGAGTTTGTTTACATGACGTCACTCTAAGCGTAACACACGCTTAGAGTGACTCAACGGGGAGGGAACAGCCAGAAAAGGCGCAGCTTCTGAGAGAAGCTGTCGCTTTTTCAGCGGGGGAGAGGAATCAGTGATCGGGCACCATAGCCCGATACATTGATTCCTTGGCTACCGAATCCGCGACCGGGAGTGCGCGTGCACGCGCGCGATCGGCCGCGGTAGCGGGCATGGTTCCTGGACGTAGTTTCTACGTCCAGGAACCAAAATTATTATTATTTATTGTATTTATAAAGCGCCAACATATTACGCAGCGCTGCACAATAGATAAATGGGTTAACATACAGGTAGAACATACGGAAACTCACAACAAAACAAGATCATGCAAATGATTTGATAACAATACAGTGTCATAGGTCAAAATAGAGACTGTTCGAGTCTACAAGAGGGGTGGTTGTGAGTAAGATTGCATAATCAAGCTGGATACGTTAGGGAGGAGGGCCCTGCCGGAGGCTTACAATCTAAAGGGTGGGGTGGAGACAACAGGTGCGTCTTTTGAGAGGGGGTCTGACAGAACATATTATGGTGCTGGTGTAGGGGGGTATGCGAGCGTGAAGAGGTGAGTCTTGAGAGCTTGTTTGAAGGTATTAAAGGTGGGGGCAAGTCTGACGGCTGGTGGGAGAGAGTTCCAGAGAATAGGGGCAGCCCTGGTGAAGTCCTGCAATCGTGCGTGTGACTGAGTTATGTGTGGTGCGACTAGGCGCAGGTCATTGGAGGATCGGAGGGGGCGGGCTGGTATGTGCCTGTGGACCAGATCAGAGATGTAGGTTGGGCAGGTCTTGTGCACTGATTTGTAGGCAAAGCACAGGATTTTGAAATTGATCCTAAAGCTGATGGGGAGCCAGTGTAGTGCTTTACAGAGCGGAGTTGTAGAGGCGCTGCGGTGAGAAGAATGTATCAGTCTGGCTGCCGCATTCATTACCAATTTAAGTGGGTCAGTACGGTTAGATGGGAGGCCAGATAAAAGAGAATTGCAGTAGTCTAGGCGGGAGATGACAAGGTCGTGGATAAGGAGTTTAGTGGTGTCAGGGGACAGGTAGGAGCGGATCTTGGAGATGTTGCGGAGGTGGAAGTTGCAGGATCTGGCAATACCTTGGATGTGGGCGGTAAAGGAAAGTTCAGAGTCCAGAGTAACGCCTAGACAGCGGGCTTGGGAGGTAGGGCGGATGGTAGTATTTTCAATAGTGACGTGCAGATCTGGGAGGGGTGCAGCTGTGCGAGGTGGGAATATTAGAAGCTCAGTCTTGTCCAAATTAAGCTTCAGGTACCTGGCAGCCATCCAGGAGGAAATGGATGTGAGGCAGGCAGAGACTTTGTCCATGGTAGAGGAGGAGAGGTCTGGGGTGTGGAGATATATCTGGGTGTCGTCGGCATACAGGTGGTAATTGAAACCCATGGAGGAGATGATTTTGCTAATTGAGGCGGTATAGAGTGAGAACAGTAGGGGTCCTAGGACGGAACCTTGAGGAACACCAACTGAAAGGGGTGCAGGAGTGGATGAGGAGCCATTGAAAAATGTTGTAAAGGAGCGGTTGGAGAGGTAGGAGGAGATCCAGGCTAAGGCTAGGTCCTGAATGCCCATTAGCTGCAGGGAGTGGAGGAGGAGGGAGTGGTCGACAGTGTCAAATGCCGAGGAGAGGTCCAGGAGGAGCAGGATGGAGTATTTACCTTCGGCTTTGGCAAGGGCAAGGTCGTTTACCACTTTGGTGAGGGCGGTTTCTGTAGAATGGGCTGTGCGAAAACCAGATTGCAGGGGATCGAGAAGGGAGTTGGAGTTAAGGAAGTTGGTCAGGCGTTGGTGGGCCAGGCGTTCAAGAATTTTTGAGGCAAAAGGGAGGAGAGAGATTGGGCGGTAGTTGGATGGCAGAGCAGGGTCAAGTGAAGATTTTTTTAGCAGGGGAAGCACAGTGGCCTGTTTGAATATGGAGGGGAAGATGCCGGTGGAGAAGGAGAGGTTGAACAGATGGGTGAGGACAGGAGCCAGATCAGAAAAATGTGGTCGCAGAGAATCAGATGGGACCGGATCTAGGGGGCAGGAAGTGGCAGGTGAAGTTGCCAGTAGCTGGTTGACTTCCTCCACCGTGACAGGATTGAAGGAGGTAAGGGAGGAGAAAGAGGCAGGAATCAGATGTGGTGGGGAGGCGGGGGCGATAGAGTGGAGGAGAGAAATATCCCTTCGGATGGTTGTAATTTTGTTGATAAAGTAGTTAGATAGGTCAGTGGCTGAGAGGGTGGAGGTTGGGGGGGGAGGTGTGGGGTTAAGTAGGGCATTGAAGGTGGCAAAAAGACGACGTGGGTTGGAGGCTTGGGTAGTGATCAAGTGAGTGAAGTATATCTGTTTACTATCAGCGAGGGCAGTATGGTACGTCTGCAACTTGGTCTTGTATCCCAGGAAATCATTGTTGTTGCGGGATTTCCTCCATTTGCGTTCTGCAGCTCGTGTCTCATTTTGTAGTTTTTTTGTGAGGGCAGTGTGCCAAGGTTGGGGGTTGGGGCGACTGTTGGTATGAAAGGTCAGGGGAGCCGCATGGTCTAAGGCTGCGGAGAGGTTACTGTTGTATTGAGCTGCCGCTTCGTTGGGGCAGGTTAGGCTGGGGAGGGAGGAGGAGAGAGAGTGGAGGGGTGTGGCTAGTACATTAGGGTCAAGGTTGCGCAGATCTCTCTGCCAACGTCCAGTTTGGGGAAGGGGACAGAGGGTGCTGGATGGAGTGAGGGTGAAGGTGATGAGGTGGTGGTCGGAGATGGGGAATGGTGTAATGTCCAGGTTGGTAAGTGCGATGGCTTTTAGAGAAAATTAGGTCCAAAGTATTACCAGCGCTGTGGGTTGTGGCGTTAGTATGCTGAGTGAGACCAAGGGAGTTGGTGAGCCAGAGAAGCTGAGTGGCAGCAGAGGTGGTAGGCTCATCAATTGGAATGTTAAAGTCTCCGAGGATGATTGTTGGGAGGTCGGAGGACAGGATGTGTGGGAGCCAGGAGGCAAGGTTTTCTAGGAAGTGCAATATTGTACTGGAGGGGGGGCGGTATAGGACTGCAATAATGGCTGGGAGGGGATGGTAGAGGCGGATAGCATGGGCCTTAAAGGAGGTAAAGTAAAGAGAAGGGGGAGGGGTAAGGACACGGAAGGTGCAGGATGGGGAGAGGAGTAGGCCCACCCCTCCCCCAGGCCTGTTATCTGGTCTTGGGGTATGGCTGAGGTGTAGACCCCCGTAGGATAGGGCTGCAGCTGCAGGCAGGTCAGAGGGGGTGAGCCAGGTTTCAGTAAGGGCAAGAAAGGTGAGGGTTTTTGAGATAAAGAGGTCATGGATAGTTGTAAGCTTGTTGCGGATAGATCTGGCATTCCAGAGAGCGCCAGATAGAGGGAGAGATTGTCTGAGTATGGGGCGGATGGGAATGAGATTGGGGCGAGAATGTTCGGGGGTATGGGGAGGGTGGGAGGTGCGGCGGGGAGAGGGGCTTGGTGGGTAAATTTGGTTTTGGTGGGTGAGGTGGGAAGTATGAGGAGGGGAACGGGGGGGCTGGGAGACCGGAGCCTGGGGTTAGGATGTGTGGTGAGCAGTGGACAAGGGACCAGGGGGAGGAGCAGATGGAGCCAGAACATGAGGCACCAATAGGGCGGGTGATCAAGGGAAAGAGGAGGTGGTATGAGGGGGGTACGCATAATGATGTGTTGGGGATACATACTGTTGCACTGGGAGTGGTGGTGAAAATAGGTAGGGAAAATGGTGTAGCAGAGGTTGGAGGATACTTGGTGGTGGGCTTACCTAGGGCAATGGAGCAACATTTAGTCGTTTATCAGTGCAGTTTGTTTTTATGTGGTGGGGTGGCTTGTAGGCTGTGCAGTTCAGAATTAAGGGCAGAGATGATCTAGTTAGACAGCAATAGTGTGCAGCAATACAAGTAAGTTACAACAAAGTTAATGTTACCTTGATGTGGTGCTTATTTCTGTTGAATTACTGTTGAATTCTGGTAAATTCGTTTTTGCCCTTTGAAAGCTGCCCTTAGAAAGTGAACCAATTTGTCGAACCGACAAGGTGCTTCTCCTCATATACACATAGCTATAGCAATGTGTAATCAGTACCCAAAATAGGTTAATCTAACCTTTCTATTCATCCATAAATGCCTTTTTTTATTCCTAGAATTTTATTTTTTCATATGGTAAATATTTTCTACAATATTTCTACAATATTTACTGAGTATATTTTTAAAAGTTTGCCATTTCCCTTTAGGCCCCATTCCCACTAGAGCGTTTTGCCGCGATTTTGGCAAAACGCTCAAATGCTAGCGCTTTTTAAAGCGCTAGGGTAATAAGTCTATGGGCCTGTTCTCATTCTGGCGATTTGCGCAAATCGCCGCAAATCGCCCAAAAACGGCCCAAAACGGCAAATGCAAATGCGTAGCCTGCACCTTTTTCAGGCGATTTCCAGGCGATCGCGTTTCAGTATTATAGAAGCGCTAAACGTGATCGCCACAAAATCGACGCACTGTTCAGTGATTTTTCCGCGTGAAATCGCGAAAAAATCACTCCAGCAAAACTTTTGCCGGCGTTTTGAAAACACATGTGTGAACAGGGCCTAAATGTCCTTCCCTTGTAATATACTATCCCTTTCAACCAAACTCAGTGTATCTCCGTGCTTTTGAAACTTTGCTTTTCTACAATTCATAGTTTTAGTTGTTCTGCTGCTCCACAACCTGTTAAAGGAACATTATGGATTAACATTTGTTTCAAATGAGATAGGAAATGTTTGGGAAGTGCTGCTCAGTACTGGTGTATACATTGAATCTTCAGCTCTTTGTTTACTGTTATCTAATTCCTTTCACACTTTTCTGACTGTCAGTCTGCTTTAATCTGAGGCCAGAGTGATCCATGAGGGAAGGGCGGAATTCCCTCACAGAGCAGTGTTAAGTTAAGTGCAGTGCAGTGAGCTCAGTCAGAGACAGGCAGAGCTTTCTCTCACAGAGACCAAAGGATATGCATCTTGTGTGCAACATAAACATTTGTATTTGTGTGTGTGAAACCTGATACCAGAATAATTTCATATAACTCTGCTTTAATATTACACTGTTCTTAGTATGTCAGACTGCAGAAATTCATACCTCTGAAAATGAGACATTCCAAACGTACCTACAATCTACACACAATGGGCTCGATTCACAAAGCCGTGCTAATGCATAGCAAGGCCGTGCTACACATTTAGCACGCAATGTGACGCAATGGTTTACGAGCGCAAGCTAACAAAGTTTTGCGCGCGTTACCGCTATACATGCATTGTGCCGCGGTAACGCACACATAACTTTGTTAGCATGCACGCGTAAACCATTGCGTACGTAAACCTTTGCGCACGTCACATTGCATGCTAAATGCATAGCACGGCTTTGTGAATCGAGCCCAAGGTTTTGCCTCCAATATTTAACAAGAAAATAGGAAAATATTTACACAGCTACTTTTTAGACATCATTACACAATATATTGTTGTTTTAGAACATTTGGGCATTGATAGTGTTCCTTTAATCACGAGATCAAACATTATCATGTTGTAATCGCTATTCCCGTGCTGTCTATTTACCCTATTTTGTTCACACATCCAGACTCTCCCCCCCCGCCCCCCCTTGACCCTAGTTTAAAATCTCCTCCTACCTTCTAATTTTGCAACATGCAGCATCCTCCAAATTCAGACGGCAGGTAGTCTCTCTGGTCCCAGGTACAGTGGAAGGCTGGATTTTGGAGAAGGATCCAGATAAACTCATTTCTAAGTACTATTCTAATTTACTGGAATATAAATATCGTCAGAAAGACATAAAGGCCAGGATGCTGTGGCAAAGTTGGAGGAAAGATATCACCTGTGAAGAATGGTCAGTTTTTAAAGAAACTTACTGTATATAAAACAGTGATATGCTCAGTATAAGTTGATACACATGAGGTTCCAACGTATTTACTATACACCCCTAAAGCTCTCTCTCTTTATGCAATAAAAAAAAAACACAAAACACAAAACATTGCACTAGGATGGAAGATGAGGGATGAACCCTCAGATAGGGTCTGAATTAACCTGATTAACTTAGCTCTCCCCTTGCACAAATTAAAGATACCCAAAGTGAAGCATATTCTAAAATTGGCGGAGCAAGCATGTATAGGCAGCAGTCCTCACACCCTCTCCCCATATTCTTCTCCATCCCCCTGCATTAGCTCGCAAATGCCCCCCACACCTCCTTCCTGGTTGGCTACGGTAGGTCATGCACTAGTGCGCAAGTGCTGGCCCGGTGGAGTGCGTCCTTGATTGTGCACCTGTGTCCAGAATCTCTATGCAAATGGGCACTACATCATGACATGCTGGTCATGGGTGCACGATCAAGTATGCACGCCTCCGGGCCAGTGCTTGCTCACTAGTGCACAACCTGGCTGACCTGGAAGGTGTTATGGGGGGCATTTGGGAGCCGACGGTGGCGGGCGGAAAAGAACGGGAAGAGCGGTGGACATGAGCACTGCTGACATTTTTTTAAATATGCTTCGCCTCGGGTATCCTTTAACCTAGCAAATAACAAGGGCACACATACATTTTATAAGGTCTGGGACCCTTGGGTTAAATGTAATGACTCTGTAGCACCTGACTTACAGTATATTAATATATTAATCCAAACACACTGCATTAGCTTTAGATACAGTGTCTTTACTTATCCCTTTGATGTTATTATTTGTTTTCTTTCTTTTTATCTTTCTTTTATTACAGTATTTTTTGCGCTATAAAACACTCCGTACTATAAGACACACCTAGGTTTAGAGGGCAGAAAACCAGGGGGAAAAAAAATATGCTACACCTGGTTTGTCCATGGTCTAGGAACGTCTTGTAGATGTCCTCCCCCGAATTTTTGTATCCTCCTCCTGTCCCCCTTTGTGTCCTCCGGCTGTCGCAGCTCCTTTTTCGCTTACTCCTTCCCCCTAGTGCCGGTCACGTTCGTAATGAAGCGACCAGAAAGTGCCTGTGAGCGTGAAAGGAGCTGCTGTTTTCCCTCAAATCAGAACTGTTATGCATGCTCCTGCAGCTACTTACATCACATACAGAGAGCGGACACCAGAGAGTGCAGCGAGGAGAAGCAACTGATCACCGCGGGCACCCCCTGGTCAGGTGAGTGATGCATGCGGCTGGTGCTAAATACATGTGATTACTAGTAAATTAAATGTGATTGTTAGTGTTTTTTGTTTTTTTTATGTGTAAGCACTGTCTAATGGTCAGATTTTCCCTCCTAGGCCCTTCACATTGCATGCATTTTCTAAATGCTTGTGATTTTAAAAGCTCCTACCAATGTAATCCTATGTGTGTGTTTAAAAATAACAGAAAGCATTGCATTAGCAAGAGCTTTTGAAATCGCTGGTGCTAAAAAGCACTGGTGGTGTGAACCAGCCCTTATTCAATTTACTTTTTCTCTTAAGATTTCTCCTAGTTAATATTTTCACACCTTATCAATAAAATGCCTTTTAAGCTACCAGCGAAAGAGATATCCTCTCTCCTCAAAGAGGAATGTCTGCTAATATGCTGCAGCCACAGCAGGAGCGTAACTAGAAATCACTGTGCCTCCCTGCAAATCTTTAGATGAGCCCCCCCCCGCACACATGGTGTACAGAGAACACGTACAGAAAACCAATATTCGAGTGTGCTCCCAGCCTCAGCTTATTAAACTCACTCTGTCCCTCTCTGTTAGAGCACAAGTGGCTCTGCAGACTTCTCCAGCATCCCTACAATACAGAGCACTTGGGGAGGGCTAAAGAGGTTGGGGGCTGTGCACTGTACACAAGACCCTGCTGCACACTTAATAGGGACTAGCTACAAATCTCTGTCTGTAAAACGTTGTATGATTCCTTATCAGTGGCTGAACAGAGGCAGACATTACAACAATTGTGCAGATAGCAGAAAACCTTTTCTCTCCTTGCCCTTAGTTTTCAGTCTCTCAGGACAGAGAAAAAAAACTTCTCCCCCCATGGGGCCCCCTGCTGCTGCTGGGCCCCCCTGCATCTACATCCCTTGCAGGGTCTATTATTACGCCCCTGAGCCACAGAGCTGGGGGCGGGCTGTAGAGCTAACACTAACTTTAATTTACACTAAAGGTCCACTTTAACAATATATTTATGGTTCAAGATTAACTATTGGTCTAACTTGTCATTTTAAGGGCTAATACATTACCTATACCCCATTTAGACCCATTTGTTTACAGTTGGTATTTTTGAATAAGATTTGGTTGTGTTTAATTAACTACTTCAGTACCAGCAGTCTAAAACCTCTAAAGGGCCTGATACTGCTGGTACAAACATCATGCCACACGGACCTGCCGCTACTGCCAATTATATAGGCTCATAGCGACAGCAGGGCGAGTGAGCTGTAGCGGCGGGAGGGGGGCGAGGTCGGTGGTAGTGGCCGGTCCATACAGAGTGTGGAATGCAGAATTTGAAAGCTATGCCCTGGCAGATTTAGGCGAGCATAAATATGGAGTTGATTTCAAGAACGCTCTTCCTAAAGAATTTAATTAGGGAAGGGGGCAGTCACTTTTTATATGTAAAAATCTGGCCTTGCTGGGTCAATCAATCCATATGCCTTTCAACACTGGAGGGCTATAAACATTTAGAGCAATACCAATAAGCTGCACCCTAACATTTTTGCAACTAATGTACTCATTTTATTTATTTATTTTTTTAGGGAGCTTACTGCTCATTTCATCATAACTTCTTTGTTCCTTTTTATAATAATGGAGAAACATTCAGACAATGAACATCTTCTAAATCAAACAGTGAGAAATGAAATTATGAGGTAAGCTCTTGTACATTGCATTCAATTTTAGCATAATTACTTTTTAGAGGTGGCCGTACTGGCTTAATTTTTTGTGAATCTGCTAGAAAGCTATAGCTGAATTAATCAATTTCAAAAAATTTTCGCCAAATATTGATCGAAATTATGAACTGTGAAATTTTGTTGGATAGAATGCAGCAGGGGAGAGGCGGTTCAATAGATTTTCTATAAATTTCATGGCGATCAGATTCAGATGACAGAAGGATTTATCTGTTTGCCACATTGGGTGGCAATCTAAGCATGTATGGCCATCTTTATGCTTGACAAAGTTTTGCTTTGACGGGTGACTTTTATATAATATACATCTATGTTTCTTATACATTCTCTAGTCGGTCCCTCATGGATAGAAATGGTCAATAAGGTGCTAATAATTCCAGCTTGCATGCACATTTAATGCAAAGATATACAGGTCCTTCTCAAAAAATTAGCATATTGTGATAAAGTTCATTATTTTCTGTAATGTACTGATAAACATTAGACTTTCATATATTTTAGATTCATTACACACAACTGAAGTAGTTCAAGCCTTTTATTGTTTTAATATTGATGATTATGGCATACAGCTCATGAAAACCCAAAATTCCTATCTTAAAAAATTAGCAGGGCTGTTTCTGACTGCTACAAGACAATGGTGGTAAAGCCACTGAAAATTAAGCTTGTGATGGGGAGGTACCAGGAAGAAACCAGAACCAGAAAAACACAAGGGGAGGGGAAGGGAATTAGTGGTCCCTGTTCAGACTGTGGTAATAATCCAAAATGGTGGCTCTTCTTGCTTTGTAACCTAGAGGTATCTAGAGGAAGCTAAAATTACAACCTTTTTATAGGGGTGTAAACTGTATAATAGGGGTTAAAGGACACCTGAAGTGAGAGGCAGGGCCGGCACTTTTATAGAGGCAAAGGGGGCAATTGCCCCAGGGCCCCCCTAAGGTTCCCCCCCCCCAACTTAACTGTGCATAGATCCATGGACTGACAGAGGAGCGTGACCACCAGGACAGGTGAAACGGTACTCTGCCAAAGGCATTGCAGGGGCCTCAGAAAGCACAGTTAAGTTGGGGGATGATCGAGGGTGCATCAGCCAGTTCAGGGGTCATGGGGTAAATTCAATTGCAGCAAAATTAACCCCGAGAGGTTTCTGTCATGGGGCTTTAGGTTTAATTTTGCCCGGGGCCCCATTGTTACTAGAACCAGCCCTGGTGAGAGGGATATGGAGGCTGCCATATTTATATCCTTTTAAGCAATACCAGTTGCCTGGCTATCCTGCCTCTGATACTAGTAACCTTAGACCCTGAACAAGCATGCAGCAAATCTGGTGTCAAATCTGACAAGATTAGCTGAATGCTTGTTTTTGGTGTGATTCAGACCCTATTGCAGCCAAATATATTAGCAGGGTGAATTACGATGCTTAAATATGCATAGGTGTAATTTCTCCTCATCAGTATGTATGACCCCACTGCTAACAGTCACCCATTCTGGATATGACCACAACTGTATGTTTTCTGTCTATTATTATTTTGTACTTACAGTGAGGAACTTAAGTATTTGAACACCCTGTGATTTTGCAAGTTCTCCTACTTAGAAATCATGGAGGGGTCTGAAATTCACATTGTATGTGCATTCCCACTGTGAGAGATAGCATTTAGGAACTCACATTGTATGATTTTTAGTTTCAAACATTTTTATTTATGGAAGGTTACTCATAGGCGCTTCAAACCCTAGGCAGTCCAGGTGGTGGTTTGGAGTGCAATGATGGGGAAAGGTGTAATAAATTACTGTCAGTCTAGGGGAAAAATATTTTCCCTGCCCTGAAAGAACTTTTTTAAGGGTCTGGAGAGACATCTGCTCAGCCACTGGTAAACAATCATTCACAGCTTGGATTTATAGACTCTCCCTAGCAAAATTTTTTGTTTATAGCTGTACTCAGTGCCTCTCCTCTCCCCTCCAGACTCCAGAGGCTTTTAAAAACAGAGTTGATTAGAAAAAAAGGAAAAAAAAACATTCCTGTCCTGAGAGATTAACAACTTTAGGCCCCGTTCACACTTGCGGTTTTGCAAAAACTGCACCGGATGTCCGGACCGCACCGGAGCCGGATCGGACCTGACCCGTACGGTTCCAGTCCGGATCCGGTCCGGATCCGGTCCGGTTGCATACGGTTTCCGTGCGGTATGAACACGGTTGCGGTCCGGATCCGGATTCTTAAAGAGATAACAACCTGTATAAATACCTGGGGTTCTGGGAGGTCAGCAGAAGCTCTGGGGTCATTGTTGGAGACAGCTGGACGTGTGGAGACCATCCTTGGATACAGAGACAGCAGTTGGGACCATGGATCCAGTCATTTTTTACGCTTATTACCTGGGAATTCTCTCCTTCCTGTTGTTTACCTACTACTATGTGGGGAGAAGGCGTGCTCCTCGCAGGAGATGGTGGGTGCACCCTCTACTAGCCAGGAGGCAGAGGAAGGGAGAGTTCCAGGCCCTCTACCGGGACCTCAGACGACACCCACAGAAGTTCTACAGCTACACTCGGATGTCTATTCCCCTGTAAGTATCTAGGCCTAAATACACCAACCCCCACCATCCCTAAACACCCCACCCTCACCCCCACAACACCTCATCCCTGTATACCTAGCTAAACACACCACCCTGACCCCCACACCCCTGTATACCTAGCTATACACTACACCCCCACCCTCCACAACACTCCCAAACCTCTGTAAACACATCTCCCCCATCCTCCACCCAACACCTTGTCCCACAACATACTTTACAGCTTCTTCCTTTCCATCTCCTGACAGGTTTGATACCCTTTTGGAGATGGTGAAGGATGACCTTAGGAAGAAGGATACCACGTTCAGGAGAGCAGTCACACCACAAGAACAACTACTCATCACACTGAGGAGTGTAAAAACACATTTTTTTATTGCAAAAACAACCACTTTCCAACATGGAAACATTCTTCCAACATGGAAGACAAAAAATAACATATCTATGGTATAGCCCGGTCAGTTTTAAGGAACACCAACCACCAACTTTGTGCTGGAAGAGTTGCAGGGCATAGCTGCCCAAGTGTCTTTCGGGGACACCAGTCCCTAATATTAAAGTGCTTCAAAAACCTAACCACTGGCACAGGACCCTCTGAGCCATGGATGAAGGACACAGGTCAGTGAAAAGGCTAGGCCTCTCACCGACCAGTGTAGGTGTCCTTCATCCATGGCTCCAAGGGTCTTGTGCAAGTGATTAGGAACAAGAACAAAGTGAGGAGCAAGAGGAACCGATGGCAGAGGAGCAGGACTACAGGTAGTGTCTTTCGGGGACACCAGGCCCTAAATTTTTAGTGCTTCTAAAACCTAACCACTGGCACAGGACCCTCTGAGCCATGGATGAAGGACACAGGTCAGTGAAAAGGCTAGGCCTCTCACCGACCAGTCAAGGTGTCCTTCATCCATGGTTCAAAGGGTCTTGTGCAAGTGGTTAGGAACAAGAACAAAGTGAGGAGCAAGAGGAACCGATGGCAGAGGTGCATGACTACAGGTGCAGTGCAACAGGCACAAGGTTGTGACCCAGGTAGTGTCTTTCGGGGACACCAGGCCCTAAAATTGAAGTGCTTTAAAAACCTAACCACTGGCACATGACCCTCTGAGCCATGGATGAAGGACACAGGTCAGTGAAAAGGCTAGGCCTCTCACCGACCAGTGTAGGTGTCCTTCATCCATGGTTTCAAGGGTCTTGTGCAAGTGATTAGGAACAAGAACAAAGTGAGGAGCAAGAGGAACCGATGGCAGAGGAGCAGGACTACAGGTAGTGTCTTTCGGGGACACCAGGCCCTAAATTTTTAGTGCTTCTAAAACCTAACCACTGGCACAGGACCCTCTGAGCCATGGATGAAGGACACAGGTCAGTGAAAAGGCTAGGCCTCTCACCGACCAGTCAAGGTGTCCTTCATCCATGGTTCAAAGGGTCTTGTGCAAGTGGTTAGGAACAAGAACAAAGTGAGGAGCAAGAGGAACCGATGGCAGAGGTGCATGACTACAGGTGCAGTGCAACAGGCACAAGGTTGTGACCCAGGTAGTGTCTTTCGGGGACACCAGGCCCTAAAATTGAAGTGCTTTAAAAACCTAACCACTGGCACATGACCCTCTGAGCCATGGATGAAGGACACAGGTCAGTGAAAAGGCTAGGCCTCTCACCGACCAGTGTAGGTGTCCTTCATCCATGGTTTCAATGGTCTTGTGCAAGTGATTAGGAACAAGAACAAAGTGAGGAGCAAGAGGAACCGATGGCAGAGGAGCAGGACTACAGGTAGTGTCTTTCGGGGACACCAGGCCCTAAATTTTTAGTGCTTCTAAAACCTAACCACTGGCACATGACCCTCTGAGCCATGGATGAAGGACACAGGTCAGTGAAAAGGCTAGGCCTCTCACCGACCAGTGAAGGTGTCCTTCACCCATGGCTCCAAGGGTCTTGTGCAAGTGATTAGGAACAACAAAGTAAGGAACAAGAGGAATCAAAGGCACAGGTGCAGGACTACAGGTGCAGTGCAACAGGCACAAGGTTGTGACCCAGGTAGTGTCTTTCGGGGACACCAGGCCCTAAAATTGAAGTGCTTTAAAAACCTAACCACTGGCACATGACCCTCTGAGCCATGGATGAAGGACACAGGTCAGTGAAAAGGCTAGGCCTCTCACCGACCAGTGTAGGTGTCCTTCATCCATGGCTCCAAGGGTCTTGTGCAAGTGATTAGGAACAAGAACAAAGTGAGGAGCAAGAGGAACCGATTGCAGAGGAGCAGGACTACAGGTAGTGTCTTTCGGGGACACCAGGCCCTAAATTTTTAGTGCTTCTAAAACCTAACCACTGGCACATGACCCTCTGAGCCATGGATGAAGGACACAGGTCAGTGAAAAGGCTAGGCCTCTCACCGACCAGTGAAGGTGTCCTTCACCCATGGCTCCAAGGGTCTTGTGCAAGTGATTAGGAACAACAAAGTAAGGAACAAGAGGAATCAAAGGCACAGGTGCAGGACTACAGGTGCAGTGCAACAGGCACAAGGTTGTGACCCAGGTAGTGTCTTTCGGGGACACCAGGCCCTAAAATTGAAGTGCTTTAAAAACCTAACCACTGGCACATGACCCTCTGAGCCATGGATGAAGGACACAGGTCAGTGAAAAGGCTAGGCCTCTCACCGACCAGTGAAGGTGTCCTTCATCCATGGCTCCAAGGGTCTTGTGCAAGTGATTAGGAACAACAAAGTAAGGAACAAGAGGAATCAAAGGCACAGGTGCAGGACTACAGGTGCAGTGCAACAGGCACAAGGTTGTGACCCAGGTAGTGTCTTTCGGGGACACCAGGCCCTAAAATTGAAGTGCTTTAAAAACCTAACCACTGGCACATGACCCTCTGAGCCATGGATGAAGGACACAGGTCAGTGAAAAGGCTAGGCCTCTCACCGACCAGTGAAGGTGTCCTTCACCCATGGCTCCAAGGGTCTTGTGCAAGTGATTAGGAACAACAAAGTAAGGAACAAGAGGAATCAAAGGCACAGGTGCAGGACTACAGGTGCAGTGCAACAGGCACAAGGTTGTGACCCAGGTAGTGTCTTTCGGGGACACCAGGCCCTAAAGTTCAAGTCCAGCAAAAACAAAAGTTCCCTGACATGGTCATCTGAACACCTCTGAACCTTGGTTGAAGGAGATGGGGCAGGGAAAAGGTTGGGCTAAAAAGCCCTGGGATGGTATCCTTCTTCCGAGGATCGGAGGTATTCAGAGGAGCATGTCTAGGAACAATATGACTTTTTTTTTCAAATTGGATCGGCACCACTACTAGAAAAGGTGGGAGTTGCTGCCTGGAAATCTGGACTCTCTTGGGTGCTGGTCGTGGATGAGCTGGACCCTGACAGCGGTGGCCCATATTGACTGCCTCTGTAGCCGGTGTACATCTGTGATGATTGCCAGGTGGGCACCGCTGTTGGTTGTGGGGGTCTAAAAATTGGTGGTTGCAATAATGGCGTGTCCATGTGTTGTTTGATCACCTCCAGCAAAGTGGAATGGCACGCCATCATGTTTTGGGAAGGCACCTTTTCCAAATATGGTATTAGAGACATCACAGTGTGAAAACACGGGTGTGCCTGCAATTTCAGTAGTTCCTTGCTTTGTTGATGCATTTGCTGCATCATGTTCTGCAGCTGGCCCACCGACTGATGATGCTGCGCACGCAGTTGGTCGATTTCTCCTCTGTGCATCTCATGCATCATTTTAAGCTCGTCCCTGTAGTGCCCATGTACAGCGTCGAGCTCACATTGCAGTGAAGTGATGTGGGACTTGTACTGCTCCATGATATGGCCCCTGTCCTCATCTTGCAACTGCCGGGTTATGAGAGTTTGGTGGCTCTGAAGAATCCCGAGAAGTCCGGAGACAGCCCCGGACATCTCGGACTCTGTCTCTCTCCTTGTTGGGGGGAGGGTACCTCGACGCCTCACTGGTGGGGTGGTCCTCACTGATGGTGTGGCAGCATCTTCCCGTCCTCTGGCCTGTGTCGGGGTTGCCCTGCGCGCTGGTTGTGCTGCAGTCTCTCGGTGCTCCTCACTTTGTTCTTGTTCCCCTGGAGCTTCCATAGCGGTCGATTGTGGAAGTGCAGCTTCTTCCACACTCGGTCCTGCAACCTCAACATCCAAGCTCTCTTCTCCCAAGTCATCATCAAAGGAGAGAGCTGGGATAGCTAAGGACTCCCTCCTCCTACTCCTCTCCTCGGGGCAATAGGTTACATCGGCGACGTCATCATCCACCAAGCTCTCCTCACTGCTGAACCGTGACTCCTGGGTCGGTTCCTCTTGCTCCAAATTGTCTTCAGTCCTGTAGATAAAAACAATATTTATTGGTGTGCCAAACAGCATGTGGCGTCAATTCACAGAGCTAGCAAACACTAGCAAACACTTTATCAACCGTTTCTACCAAACATTTGATAAAGCTTGTGAGAAAAGTTCGCTAGCCATGGGAATTGAGGCCAGTTTATAGCAATACATGGCCGAAGTCATGGTAGTTGTCTGCTAAAATGAGCTCTCAGTTCCTGCCCACAGTAGTGGTACTTACAGTCTAGGTTCCAGGCTTGCATTGATGAAAGACAATTGCTTGGCAAATTGGTAGTCTTTTTGTCGCTTTCCCCCGCCACTGCCACTTCGTTCGGCAAGTTTTTTCTTCCGTAGCCATTTCACATATGCATCACGTATATTGCGCCACCTTGTCTTGAACCTTTCTCCTGTAACGACATGAAAAATTGATTTCGATTATTTCTCTTGTAGGTACATCGCAACTGGACAAACATATACATCGCTACATGTCACATTTCGTATTGGGAAGAGCACGGTGGCAGGCATCATCGTGAGGACTTCGAGGATCCTTTGGACGCGACTGAGGGCCAGATACATGCCTGTGCCAGACACCACGAAATGGGAGGAGATCGCCCAGGGCTTCTGGACCGAGTGCAAGTTTCCTAATTGTGTTGGCGCACTGGATGGGAAACACATCCGGCTTCAGAAACCCGTGGGGAGTGGCAGCCATTATTTCAACTATAAAAAATACTTTAGCATTGTTCTAATGGCAGTGGCAGATGCGGACTACAAGTTTGTGTACGTGGACGTGGGGTCGTACGGTAGTTCCAATGACTCTGGAATTTTCCAGCGTACGACCCTTTGCCGGCTGATGGAGGAAGGCAGACTGCGTCTCCCCCGTGACAGACCCTGGCCTGGGACAAGGGCACCGGCCTACCCCTATGCGTTTGTGGGGGACGAGGCCTTCGCCCTGTCCGACCATGTAATGCGTCCGTACCCAGACAGGGGACTTGATGCCAGCCAGCTACACTTCAATGCTCGGTTGAGCCGTGCAAGGAGAATGGTGGAGTGCACATTTGGGATCCTGGTGTCAAAGTGGAGGGTGTTCCACACGCCCATGCTGCTGAAACCGGGCAACGCAGTTGTCGTGGTGAAGGCAGCATGCATCCTCCACAACTTTGTGCAGCAGGAGGAAAGAGAGACTCCGGAACCCCCGAATGTGCTTCCACTAATGCCCCTGCGGAGGTATGCAACCAGGCCAAGGGTAGTGTCACTGCGGAACAGGGACCAACTGAGACTTTATTTTACCACACCACCAGGACGAGGGTGAATGTTTGGTTTTTAATATGTTTTGTTGAAATGTGTTTATTTTGGAGTTTCAAGTTTTTAAGTGATTTTAAATGTCTTAATTTTTTACAATAAATTGATGTTTAATAATTGGTCATTGTGTATGTTTTATGTGCACAGGTGGGGTACATCGCAGGTGGGTGGGAGACATCACAGGTGGGTGGGAGACATCACAGGTGGGTGGGAGACATCACAGGTGGGGTACAGGTGGGTGGGATACATCACAGGTTAGGTACAGGTGGGTGGGATACATCACAGGTGGGGTACAGGTGGGTGGGATACATCACAGGTGGGTGGGATACATCACAGGTGGGGTACAGGTGGGTGGGATACATCACAGGTGGGTGGGATACATCACAGGTTAGGTACAGGTGGGTGGGATACATCACAGGTGGGGTACAGGTGGGTGGGATACATCACAGGTGGGTGGGATACATCACAGGTGGGGTACAGGTGGGTGGGATACATCACAGGTGGGGTACAGGTGGGTGGGATACATCACAGGTGGGTGGGATACATCACAGGTGGGGTACAGGTGGGTGGGATACATCACAGGTGGGTGGGATACATCACAGGTGGGGTACAGGTGGGTGGGATACATCACAGGTGGGTGGGATACATCACAGGTGGGTGGGATACATCACAGGTGGGGTACAGATGGGTGGGATACATCACAGGTGGGTGGGATACATCACAGGTGGGGTACAGGTGGGTGGGATACATCACAGGTGGGGTACAGGTGGGTGGGATACATCACAGGTGGGTGGGATACATCACAGGTGGGGTACAGGTGGGTGGGATACATCACAGGTGGGTGGGATACATCACAGGTGGGTGGGATACATCACAGGTGGGGTACAGGTGGGTGGGATACATCACAGGTGGGTGGGATACATCACAGGTGGGGTACAGGTGGGTGGGATACATCACAGGTGGGGTACAGGTGGGTGGGATACATCACAGGTGGGTGGGATACATCACAGGTGGGGTACAGGTGGGTGGGATACATCACAGGTGGGTGGGATACATCACAGGTGGGTGGGATACATCACAGGTGGGGTACAGGTGGGTGGGATACATCACAGGTGGGTGGGATACATCACAGGTGGGTGGGATACATCACAGGTGGGGTACAGGTGGGTGGGATACATCACAGGTGGGTGGGATACATCACAGGTGGGGTACAGGTGGGTGGGATACATCACAGGTGGGTGGGATACATCACAGGTGGGGTACAGGTGGGTGGGGAACAGGTGGGTGGGCCACGGGTGGGTGGGCAACACGTGGGTGACACAAATCCATAGCAAAAGTGGAATACATCACAAGCTAACCACAAGCCCCCCCCCCAAAAACTTCTAGTCAACATACCCTCTGTGCCTTGCTGTCTCTTGCTCAAGTGCTCAAAGTCCTCCACATACAGCTTGGCAATTTTTTTCCACAGGCCTCTGCATTTTTTGATGTTGCTGTGGTCCGCATCCCCCTTGTCCCACAGGGCTGGTACCTGCTACACCTGTAGGATGAGGTCTTCTGATGTGTAGGGCCTCACCCCCTCGTTATCAGACATATCGTCAGACATGTTGCTGCCAAAGAGCTCCAGCATGAAGTCACTGCTGCTCCACTCTGTGAACGCTGGTGCCATGTGGTCCCCATCCAAAATGGCCACCATACCATAGAGACAGCATAGGAAGTGTGGTATAACATCCGGTTTTTATAGCCAGTGTGTTGTGCGCTCTCCGGTTCTCATTGGTTTCCATTGGCCGGATGCAACATTCCGGCTCCGGTCCGGATACGTCAGCCGGACCAGCCGGACCAAAAAATAGCGCATGTTGGAACGGACGCCGGAGTCCGGATCCGGTCCGGCTCCGGTCCGGACTAAATGGACGCATGTGAACGGTCGCATAGACTTTCATTGCTATGCCGTGCGTCCGTTTCGTCCGGTCCGCATGCGGTCCGGCTCCGGCACGGCTCCGGCACGGCGATTCCGGATAGCAACCGCTAATGTGAACCGGGCCTTAAGGGTACGAGAGAAAAGCATTCTATTATCTGCACAATTGTTCTAATGACTTTGTCTGCTCAGGAGTGTTTTGTAGACAAGTTTGCAAACAGAGATTTGTAGCTAGTCCCTAATTAGTGCACAGCAGGGCCTTGTGCACAAAGACACAGCAGCTTACAACTAGCCTTACACCATGCTGTAAATGATGCTGCCCGGTCTACTGAGCCAGTTCTGCTCCACTAAAGGACACAGAGGGAGTAATAAGAAGTTGAGGCTGGGAGCACACTCCTCTGTTAGTTTTCTGTATGTGTTTTCTGCACACCATGGGCTTGATTCACTAAACCGTGATAACTAAAATATCACACCTTATCAAAGATATCACACCTTATCAAAGTTAATATGCCTTATCAGAGAAGCATAGCAAGCACTACGAACTTATGACTGCTAATTGGCAATGGCACTCATCCTGCCCTGAGCCCCTGAGGGTTCGTATCGCTCGCTATGCTACTCTGATAAGGCGTGTTAACTTTGATAAGGTGTGATATCTTTGATAAGGTGTGATATCTTTGATAAGATGTTATATCTTTGATAAGGTGTGATATTTGAGTTATCACAGCTTAGTGAGTCAAGCCCCATGTGTATCTGTATGTGTGAAAACATGCATGTTTTATCACAGAAGCAAATGTAATTGATAGAGAAAATGCTCCCAGTGCTTTACTGCTGTCTGTTTTTATCTGCATGGTGAAAACACATTCAAGTGTGCACTAGCCAATTGATGAACATTGGATCTCAGTTTTCCTGTGCGGAAAACACAGAAACGGAAAAGCCCCAACCACATACTCCAGGGAAAGGTGTGAAGAATTCTCTGCCTTCTTCACAAACAAGGTGTCTAGCATCCGTGCCAGCATTACACCAACAACATCAATTGACCACTGGACGTTGCATATGCCTACTACCGTACCACCATGGCAAGTCTTTGACACTCTGAGTGTAGAAGATTTTGGAATTCTCATTCAAAGTCTCCGCCCCACTACCTGCGACTAGTGTTGGGCGAACAGTGTTCGCCACTGTTCGGGGTTCTGCAGAACATCACCCTGTTCGGGTGATGTTCGAGTTCGGCCGAACACCTGGTGGTGTTCGGCCGAACTGTTCGCGTTCGTCCGAACGGCTCAATTCCTGGCCGAACCTGGCCGAACAGGGCCCTGTTCGGCCGAATACGGCCCCCCTATGGGGTCGCAGGCATAAGGGGGGAGCATGCCCCGATCGCGGGGGGGTCGGAAATTCCCCCCACCCCCTCTGCTAGCGCTCCCCCCTCTGCCCGCTTCCCCATACAAAAGTTTAAGCAAAGTACCTGTAATAGTGGATGGCCTGGCAGTGGCACTGTGGAGTGAGGAGGAGGAGTCCGGAGAGTGACGCGTTGAGGGAGGCCGGGCAGCGAGCGTGAGGTCAGAGAAAGGGCGGAAGTACCACAAGGGTACTACCGCTGAACCGCCCGCTGCCCGGCCTCCCTCAACGCGTCACTCTCCGGACTCCTCCTCCTCACTCCACAGTGCCACTGCCAGGCCATCCACTATTACAGGTACTTTGCTTAAACTTTTGTATGGGGAAGCGGGCAGAGGGGGGAGCGCTAGCGGAGGGGGTGGGGGGAATTTCCGACCCCCCCTGTGATCGGGGCATGCTCCCCCTTATGCCTGCGACCCCATAGGGCCCCCAAAAGCAGGATGTTCGGGAAGTTCGGGGTTCGGCCCGAACATGCCGAACATCTCGGCCATGTTCGGCGAACTTTCCCGAACCCGAACATCCAGGTGTTCGCCCATCACTACCTGCGACCTGGATCCTGGCCCAACTGGATCCTTAATGCAGTGCCCAGCGCTGTTCAGGCCAGCACTTCACAAAATCACTCAGTGCTCCTTGCAAAGTGGACTTTTCCCAGAAGAACTAAAGAAAGCAATCATAAAACCCCTCCTGAAGAAACCATCACTAGATCCTGATTCTGTAACCAACTACAGACCTGTGGCGAACTTACCATTCCTATCAAAAGTTATCGAGAAAGCAGTCGCCAACCAGCTAGAAGCCAGGCTTACAGATAACAACATCTTTGATACTTTTCAGTCAGGATTCAGGAAAAGGCACAGCACTGAAACAGCATTAGTCCGAGTAATGAATGATCTACTTACTGCAAGGGGAAAGGGTGATTGCTCAATTCTGATTCTTCTTGACTTGTCAGCAGCATTTGATACTGTGGACCATGAAATACTAATCCAGCGACTGAAGAATTACTGTGGCCTAAGGGGTACTGTTCTTAGCTGGTTTCAGACCTTCCTATCTGGCAGGACACAGCAAGTATGTCTGGGCACACACTACTCTAATCCAGTGCCACTTGCCTATGGAGTTCCACAGGGTTCTGTACTATCACCATTACTCTTTGCAGTCTACATGCTCCCACTGGGCAAAATAATCCAGAACTATGGTTTAGGATACCATTGTTATGCAGATGACACACAACTGTATCTGTCCTTCAAGCCTGGCACCCAAGACCCATCAGCATCCATAAATGCGTGTCTAGTGGATTTACAAAATTGCATGAACACCAGCTGGCTGAGGCTGAACTCTGACAAAACAGAGGTGTTGGTGGTAGGTGGTCCACACATGATGGATAAAGTTCAAAACGCTCACCACCTCAAACTAGCAATTGGGGGAGATACTGTACAGTATAAAGACTCTGTGCGAAACCTTGGGGTGATCCTGGATGGAAATCTAAAACTCAGACAGCAGGTATCAGCTGTCGTCAAGTCTTCCTTCTTCCATCTAAGAAATATAGCGAAAATAAAACACCTTATCCCAGCTGAAGACCTACCTGCCCTGGTTCACGCATTTGTATCCTCCTGCCTAGACTACTGCAACGCCCTGTTAATCGGATCTACAGATAAGGTTCTGCGCCCCTTACAGCTAGTACAGAATGCTGCAGCCAGACTCCTAGCCAATGCCCCCCGCAGCTCACACATCACCCCAGTACTGCAAACTCTTCACTGGTTGCCAGTAAAATGGAGAATCAATTTTAAGATCTGCCTGCTGACATTCAAGGCTCTACACCACATGGGACCCAAATACATAGCGGATCTATTGGAACTTTATGCCCCTCCACGCACCCTCCGCTCTGCCAACAAGATGAAGCTGGTTATTCCCAGGATACACTTAACATTTGGTGCTCGGGCCTTTTCCTATGCAGCCCCTACTCTATGGAACTCACTTCCACAATCAGTACGAGAGGCTCCTTCTCTGGACAGCTTTAAAAAAAGGCTAAAAACTCACCTCTTTTCCCTAGCCTTTGAGACTGCGTAATGCAGGGTCACAGCGCTTTGAGTCCCCAGGGAGAAAAGCGCTATATAAATATTATTGTTATTGTTATTGTTCATGCGCGGCACGCTGAGAGGAGGACACACCTAGCCTGATGGAGTTATATATGCCGCTATCTGGGGACATATAGCAACTATCCAGCCACTTTTCTTGAAGCATCCCCAAGGCAAATCGGCTGTGCATGCCACGGAAGCACCGACAGTCCGTTACCCCACAGCAGAAGCTCGTAAGAGACTACTTTCTCCGGCCGCATAAGTCAGACATGAAGTCTTAAGATGGCCGCGGCTCGCCCACAGGCTCCCAAGGATCTGTAGCTGACTCAGGCCCAGACTGGAAGTCCTGCAGACCAGAAAGACACTGAGGCCTTATGGAGCAAGACCTTGAGGACAGCCTGGACAATATGTACGCAAGTAAGTTCCAGTCTGAACTACACAGACTTGAATCTAGGGGAACGCACTGATCAGCTTGAGACTAAACATGACGCACTTTTAAATGCACATTCAGAGATTCAAGCATGTCATGATCTGTTGAAAGACACTGTCATGACCCTCCAATCACAAGCAAAAGTTTTAGACAATAGAAACTGTCACAATAACCTACGGGTTCGAGGCCTACCTGAAATGAATGTAGAATTAGAGAAGCATGTTTCCGCCATCTTTGCTTCCCTTGTTCCGGATGCACAAGACGGGGCCTTCACTTGTGATAGGATTCACAGAGCACTAAGGGCTTGATTCACAAAGCGGTGCTAACAGTTAGCACGCTGGTGAAAAGCCCTTTATCATGCCTAAACTCAGTTTAGGCATGATAAGTTTAGGTGTGATAAGTTTAGGTGTGATAAGTTTAGGCATGATAAGTTTAGGTGTGATAAGTTTAGGCATGCTAAGTTTAAGCGCCAACTGCGTTAGCACCGCAGTGCACAGCTGATCAAAAGCTTTACGCTAGCAAAGACTGGTGCACTTTGTATAAAGTTTAATGGCGCTGCTTTGCGTGCGGGACTTTGCAAGCGATCTAAACTTATCTAAACTTAGCATGCCTAAACTTATCACACCTAAACTTATCACACCTAAACTTATCACGCCTAAACTGGCTTTTCACCAGCATGGTGCAATGGTTATCATGCCTAAAGTCTTTTAGGCATGCTAACTGGGTTAGCACCGCTTTGTGAATCGAGCCCTAAGAGTACAACCAGGCATAGATCAACCGCCCAGAGATATCGTTTTGTGTTTAAAGGATTTTCTCATAAAATAACGTATCCTTAAGGAAACTAGAGATGCAGCTTCACTGGAATACGAGGGCCATCGGATTTCCATATATCAAGACATATCCCCAGTGATTCTAGAGAAATAACGCAAAATGAAAGCTATAACTTCTGTTCTTATGCAAGCACAGATCAAGTACAGATCGGAATTTCCCTTTCGCCTCGTGGTCCAACACAATGGGGTAATCTACTCTGCAATCACACCGAAGGCAGGCCATAGTCTTCTATCTAAACTAGGCCTGGATCCTCAGCCAATTAGGGTCATTGACTCTTTGTGCTCATGTTCATGTATATTGCACTGCCTAACTTTCTCTTTTCTACAGCGGTATGATTCTCTGATTTTGCACGTGCTTTACTGCCACCTCCTTTGGTTGTTAGTCTCCTACTACAACTGAAGTATTCCAGGTACATCCAGCCCTGTTTTTGGACTGGACCTGGAAGTGTTTTCTGGTACTGTTAAAAGCCAGTCAGGTTATTTTATCTGATTATGTTTCTTTGCTGGTTACTTATAGGTTTTTTTTTTTTGGTTTATTTTATGTTAATGGCTCTTTAAGAATATTGCTGTCCACCCAGAAATAGTTAGTTGTTTTGAGCTGGATAGATGGGCTGGGGGGGGGGGGGGGGGGCTAGACCCACTTGTCATGGTGGACCTTGTGGACCTGAAGGATTCGCGTTGCTTACCGTTTTGCTATGGCCTTGAAGTTTATTACTCATAACATCCAGGGATTTAATGCCCCCCAGAAAAGACGTAAGGCTTTTCAGCAATGCAAGTCACTGCAGACTGGTATACTTTTTTTGCAAGAAACTCACTTTGCTCAAACAGATCCTCTTCGATTAATGGACAGAGCATTCCACAAGTGCTATGCTACTGAGTTTTCTACCAAGACAAGGGGGGGTTGCTTTCCTTATACATAACAGAATCTCCTTTGAGCACACTCAAAGATCCTGATAGTAGTTATATTATAGAAAGGGTCTCTTATGGGCAAAGAGGTCCCTTTATGGGGGCCAAGCGGTTTGGAATTTTTTTAGTGTGTCGTCCGTAGATCAGAGCAATGCCATCTGTTCTCTCTGCCTCCAAAAATTGAGCTGTGGAAAGGCCAACACCCTTACGAAGGCACCTGCAGAAAAGGCACAAACTGCAATGGGAAGAGCACCTGAGCAAAAGCAGCACACAAAAGAAAAGCCACCCTCCTTCTCCTCTTCCTCCTTCAGGTGCAGCATCTTCAGCCGCTTTCTCCCTTGCACCTTCACAACCACCCTCCTCCACTCCGCCTCTGCCCTTGAGCGGTTCCCGCTCCTCTGCCCACAGCAGCCAGCTGTCCGTGAAGGAAATCTTTGAGCGGAAGAAGCCGATTTCTGCCAGTAACCCCCTTGCCCAGCTGGCTTTGCGGAACTGTTAGCTCCCAGCTGTTACCATACCAGCTGGCGGACTCTGAGGCCTTCCGTAAATTTGTGGCCATTGGGACACCGCAGTGGAAGATACCAGGCCACAATTATTTCTCTAAAAAGGCGATACTCAAACTGTACTGTGAAGTGTAGAGGCAAGTGGTGACATCTCTGGCACACAGCGTTGGGTCAAGGGTCCACCTGACCACGGATGCCTGGTCTGCTAAGCACGGTCAGGGCAGGTACATTACTTACACAGCCCATTGGGTCAACCTGGTGACCAATGGCAAGCAGGGAGTACGTAGCTGTGCAGCAGACCAACTTGTGAAACCTCCATGGCTTACAGGCAGGCCTCCTGCCACCTCCTCTACTCCTGCTACATCCTCTTCGCTGTCATCATCCTCCTCCTCCTTGGCTGAGTGGCAGTTGAACTCTACTGGTGCTGCGATCTCATCTCTAGCTACACAGCCCCATCTCCCCAGGGCCTATGCTACATGCCAGGTACGACAGTGTCACACCATCTTAGACATGTCTTGCCTCAAAGCGGAGAGTCACACTGGACCAGCTCTTCTGGCTGCTCTTAACAAACAGGTGGATCAGTGGCTGACCCCGCACCAGCTGGAGATCGGCAACGTGGTGTGTGACAACGGCAGCAATCTCCTTTCCGCTTTGAATTTGGGAAAGCGTACACATGTACCCTGCATGGCACATGTGCTGAAACTATTCATTCAAAGATTTGTGTCGAAAGTACCCAGGCTTAGAGGACATCCTGAAGCCATGGCACGCTTTGCAAACATTCAGCAGAGAAACAACTTGCCGGTGAGACGCTTGATATGTGACAGCCCGACTCGCTGGAATTCGACCATGGTCCTGTTCTCTCGCCTGCTAGAACAGGGGAAAGCTGTCACCCAGTACCTGTACAATTGCAGTGAAAGGGCACAATCTGGGGAGATGGGGATGTTCTTGCCCAACAACTGGACACTGATGCGAAATGCTTGCAGGCTCATGCGGCGGTTTGAGGAGGTGACCAACCTGGTAATTCACAGTGAAGGGCCCCATAAGCGACGTGGTCCCTGACGCTTACTTCCTGGAGCGTGCCGTGCATAGAGTGGTGGATCAAGCTGTGGAGGAGCGTGAAGAGGAACAGTTATGGGAGGAACAGTTGTGGGAGCAATTTTCATCAGAACCAGATGTTTCCTCAACACCTGTGGCAGCACAGAGGGGGAGGAGGACTAAGAGTCGTGTGGGGAAGAGGAGTCAGACTCGGATGATGAGGAAGGTGTTTGGAGGAGGAGGAGGAGGCGGCAGAGGAACAACCCCAGCAGGCGTCATAGGGGGATTGTGCTGCTCGACGTTCTCGTGGTATTGTTTGTGGCTGGGGGAGGAGGAGGACTTACCTGACGTCACTAAGGAAGAGCAAGAGGAGATGGATAGTACGTCTGGATCCAACTTTGTGCAAAAGTCAACTTTCATGCTATCCAGCCTGTTGAGGGACCCCCGTATAAAAGAAACTCAAGGGGACCCTCGGTATAGGCACAAAGTGGTGGACATGTTACCAACTCACCTGAAGGCAGAAAGGATGCAGCACATGCAGAACAAGCTGGCAACTGATTTACAATGCATTTAAGGGTGGTGTCACAGCACAACATAATAAAGGTACCACTGCCAGTAATCCTCCTCCCATGTCCACGCAGGCAAGGACCGGACGCTCCAGCGATCTCATGGCGATTTCGGACATGCGGACATTCTTTAGTCCAATGCCTCGCATTAGCGCTTCTGGATCCACCTTGCTTCCGGATCCACCCTCCACCAATGCCTGGACCGGCAGGTAGCCGACTACCTGGCCTTAAGTGTGGATGTAGACACTGTGAGCAGCGATGAACCCTTGGACTACTGGGTGCGCAGGCTTGACCTGTGGCCAGAGCTGTCCCAATTTGCCATCCAACTTCTGTCTTGCCCTGCCTCAAGAGTCCTGGCAGAAAGGACCTTCAGCGCAGCTGGAGGCATTGTCACTGAGAAGAGAAGTCGCCCAAGGCACAAAAGTGTTCAGTACCTCACTTTTATCAAAATGAATGAGGCATGGATCCCGGAGGGCTACTGCCCGCCCGAAGACTAAGTCAGTCCCCACACACAGCATCTCTGCCTGCACGCCGTGTGACTGGCTGCCTGCCCCAAGACTAAGTCGCTCCCCACACAGCACCTCTGCCCGCAGGCCGCTTGACTGCCTTCTCCGCCACCACCAACAGGGTCCAGGACTCCAGGCGGATTCCTGAATTTTTAAGGCCACTGCTAGCAGCGGCTGCTATAATAATTTTTCTGGTGCGTGTACATGCCTCACAAACTAATGTCCAATCGGACCTGACCTATAACGTACTGGGAAGTGACTGAGGGTCCAGTCACTCTCAATTGCCTGTCGTTAGTAGCACGACTATAGGCAACTAAGTAATAATAAAAGGATAGATACTGACACTATGAGAGGCCAGATATCAATGGTGTGGATATTGTCATGAAAGACCACACTCAAAAGATCTGCCAATCATTAGTCAGCATATTTGTGCTCCGTTCCTGGGACGTCTTTGCTGATCTCCCCTGTTACCAGGTACCCACTAATGGTAGTGTGAAACCAGGTACAAGGTGTAGCTATTCCCAATGAAAGGGCACATAAAAGAACCTGTGTTGGAAAGTAAATGGGGCAATATATAACATTGAGAAAACCACAACCGTGTCTGTGGTCTGCAGTTACATAAGCCTACATAGTGGTATAACCAACACCCTTCACAGAAGGTAATAATTATGCTGGGGAGAAAACAAAGGAGTGCTGGAATATGTACAATATAGTGCAATTCAACTAGTGCTAGTTTCACTCCATAAAAGGAGCTTCGTCAGGAAAGAGTGCACATAACAATGAGAAATAATGAAAAATAATAAACAGCCCCCCATCACCACATACACCCACAGCAAAAACAGCCCAAGTCAGAGCTGGAAAGCCCACATTGCTGGGCTCATTAAGTACTCATGTGGGAGTAGCCAACTGGTCTCACCTGTGTAAAGCACGCCCCCCTAAGGTGTTCTTCATGCTCATTCCCTGGATGGGTGTGGGTGGGGACTAAAATCCCCATTCATATGATCAGAGCTGGCTGCGTGCTGTATGCACGCAGTATCACCATTAGCATCCAAATAGATGCAATAGTAGATCTTGGATGGGGGGAAGTGACGTCACCAATAGTCCCACCCCCACACAGCATGTACAGCAAACCAATTCGCCGTAAGTCCCTGCCGGTTGTCATGGTGAGGTGTACACAAAACACGGCGCTAGCTGGTCAGAGGAGAGGAGTGGATGGAGGAGGTGACGTCGCCGGTAGTCCCCCCCCCCCCAAAAAAAAACATGCAGAGCCAACCAGATCGCCGCAATTTCCTGCTGGTTGCCATGGTGAGGAGTCTACAAACCACGGCGCCAGCTAGTCAGAAGGGAGGCAGCGAGGAGGATGATGCGCCTACACTACGCATCATAAGTGCGGGCCCGCTGAGGTTGCCATAGTGATAGGTAAACATTCAGCAGTATCAATAACAACGGCCACACTCAAACTATATTCATGCTAAATGCACATCGGAGAAGGGGGACTGCAAAATCAGTCCCCATTTGTATGTCCATTAGCACAGTGCTATGATGCGCAAAACTGCTAGCGTAACGGTATGTGCATGTTACAAATATAAATGCACATGCCGTACACTCAATTAAAACATGGGGATGGCATATGGGAACAAAAACAAAGGGGGTGAATCGAGGAGTTAAGAGACCAAATGTCAAAACAAGACTTGAATCGCATGGCTACACATAGGTTAATGAAAAACCCCCAAAAATGGGGGGGAGGATTGCACAAAAAACACACATAAAAGACCTATAGGGAAAGGCTACCACTGTATATATATGGTTATATCATTATATGCTTACATTGTTTTAGAAGGCAGAAAAGTGGAGAAGTGGGGACTAGAATCCCCACTAAACATAGAGATGGAAATCCTACATGTGTCCCATAGGGCAGAGGAGTGTAGAATCAGTAATACATGAAACACATGAATATAGGTTAATTAACTACTGCTCTAAAGGAAACTGGATACTGCAAATTCCTCGTTTAGGCCATGCGGCGCCAGGGTGTCCAACCTGAAGATCCAACCAGCCTCCAGTTGATGCAATTTTTTGTCCAAATTGCCACCTCTCACACCCACTTTCCACTGTTGGATACCCCAAAACGTGATTTCAAAGGGGTTGTGTGAGTGGACCATATTCATGTGTCTCGCCACTGATGTGTCATTTTTGTGCTTTATGTCCCCGATATGTTTGAGGACTCGTTGTTTCAGTGGTCTGGTTGTTAATCTCACGTATATCATGTCACATCTACATTTGCAAGCATAGACTACCCCCGGAGTATTGCAATTGATGAAAGATCTGATGGAAAAAATTCTATTGGAGTTCCTGGACGAAAAAGTTACTGTTTTTGCCATGAATGGGCAGGCCTTACAGTGGCCACATTTATATGAGCCATTTGGCTTGGGTGGTAGCCAGGTCAATCTAGACGGTTGTTCCTCCCTGAACATAGTGTGGACTAGGATATCCCGCAGATTTTTTGTTTGTCGATATGTAATGGCTGGTTTGGTAGACAGATGTTTAGACAAGTCCTTGTCTTGATGGAGAATTGGCCAGTATCTTTCAAAAATCTCAAAGATTTGATGGGACTGTTTGGAGAAGGAACCAATTAGTCTAGGCGTGGGTTGTGTCGATATGTTTCGCATTTTGTTAACTAGTGTGTTAACACGTGGTGTTTCTTTGGCTCTTTTATACCCTTTCTCAATCACATGTTCAGGGAAACCTCTCTGTGCAAATCTATCTCTCAACAGCACACATTCACTTTCGAGTTTTTCCTCTGTAGAACAATTTCTGCGGGCTCGCAGGAATTGACTGGTGGGGATACCTGTTTTTAAGGATTTAGGGTGTGCGCTCTCCCAGTGCAGCAATGAATTTGTCGCAGTTGGTTTTCGGTATATTTCAGTTTGCAGACACCCATTCTCATCCTTATGAATCAGCAAGTCGAGAAAGGTGATATTCTCTTCTTGGATGTCATAGGTAAAATGCATCCCCACCTGGTTGTGATTCAAGATGTCAACAAAGTCAACAAAAAGGTCTCTGGGGCCGTCCCATAGGATCAGCACGTCATCAATGAAACGACCCCAGAAGACCACATGTGCAGCAAAGAAAGACAGGTCCTCACTGAACACCACTGTGTCCTCCCACCAGCCCTAGAAGAGATTTGCATAGGATGGCGCACAGGCCGTGCCCATGGCACTTCCCCTGAGCTGGTGGTAGCAACGATCACCGAACATGAATACATTGTGGCATAAGATAAACTCCAGGGCCCGCAGCAAAAAGCCAGTGTGAGCTGATAAATGGGTGCCTCTGGCATTTAGAAAGTATTTTACAGCCTTGATGCCCAAATCGTGCCTGATGTTACTATACAGCGATTCGACATCCAGGCTGGCCAGGAGCACCTCCCCAGGTACCGTCAAATCCTGGAGTCTACATAGGACGTCTTTCGTGTCTTTTAGATAGGATGGCAGAGATTCAACAAACGGTCTTAGAAACATATCAATGTACTGACTTGGTTGATCTGTGAGGTTATCACTTCCAGAGACAATCGGCCTGCCTGGCGGGTTGGTTGTGTGCTTGTGAGTTTTAGGTAGGGAATAGAACACAGACATTATTGGATGTTGAATAGATTTGATAAGAATGTCATAATCTGATTTCTCTAGGGCACCACTCGCAAAACCCTCCTTGAGAAGGACTTCCAACTCAATTTTATGTTGTTTAAGAGGGTTAGATCGCAGTAGTCTGTATTGTGTGGTGTCATTCAAAATGTCTGTGCACATCTTCACATAATTTGATGTATTCATCACTACCACATTTCCCCCCTTGTCAGCAGGTTTTATTGTTATATCTTTATTCTTGCCAAGTATTTCAATTGCCCTCCTTTCATCCGAAGTCAGATTTTCATTCTCGTGATTATTCCATTTATAGACACGTTTTTCCAGATTTTTTAAGTCTCTTACCACCATATTAACAAATGTTTGCACACAAGTATACTGTGTGATTGATGGACAGAAGGTACTCTGTCCCTTCATCTGACTTTTTGGGGCCAGGGGGGATGGTCCAAAATCGCTCTCCTGTAATAGGTCCGTAAGGGACTCAAGAGCTTCCCTCTCCTGTATCCCCAATCTCTTTTCCTTGCCTTCTTTAGATTCATACATTTTGATAAGGGCCAGTTTTCTGGCAAATAGGTGGACGTCCTTTGTCCACTCAAAAGCAGAAAAATTCGTAGTCGGGACAAAAGATAAGCCCTTTTGTAAAACCCTAATTTGTATCTCGGTAAGTGGTGTATCTGAGATGTTCACAACCCGCAGTGTAAAATTATGTGTTTGCTGCACAGGTATCACCTCATCTGCTACCACTGATGGCTGTATTTTCCCCGTCTCTTGCCCGTATAGCCCCAATCCCCCCGGTTTCTCAAGTAATGAGTTTGTTTCGGGGTGCCTTCCTGCGAGTCCTTGACCTGTGTGTCTGGGGTCTGTGCTAAAAAAAACCCTCTCGTACGAGGTTTTGACGGTGCTCTCGGGTATTTAGGGGTTTTAGTGGCTTTATGGGGTTTCTTGAGCCCCCGTGGTGGATTTACGTTGCGTATGGAGGAGTCTGATTCAGACTCGGATTGAAATTCACGATCAGACTGGGGTACGTGTTCTGTGGGTACAGTTCTATTTTTATGTTGTTGTTTAGCCCACGTGTACACCCTACCTTCTCTAAAATCCTCACTGTCTCTTTGGTACTTGTGAGCTTTTCTTTGCTTAATATCTTCCCTATACGCACTGACTTTTGTTTGTAGTTTAGCTTCTAGTCGATCAAAATCGGTATGATTGGAGGATTCAAGTAATGTTTTTTGTTGTACAAGTAGTTTTACTTTAGTTTTTTCCGCTACTTTACATTCAAAATCCCGAAGGTATGTCATAAGTTCTAATGATTGTTTCGTCTTCAATTTTTCCCATCCCTGCATAAAATCGACCTCATCAGTATGTGAATTAGGGTTTATTAAGTTACGAAGTCCCCTTACAGTAATCTTTTCATTAAGATAGATATAACCATATATATACAGTGGTAGCCTTTCCCTATAGGTCTTTAATGTGTGTTTTTTGTGCAATCCTCCCCCACATTTTTGGGGGGTTTTCATTAACCTATGTGTAGCCATGCGATTCAAGTCTTGTTTTGACATTTGGTCTCTTAACTCCCCGATTCACCCCCTTTGTTTTTGTTCCCATATGCCATCCCCACACAAGGCATGTACATGTGCCAATTCCCCTTCAAGATCATTACCTTGCTGCGGTGAAGGGGCTTGCGTATCACAATGAAGCAATGACCGCCGGCTATATGAGTGTCGCAGGGGTGGCACACTAAAGATAATAAGGTCATTGCTTCATTGTGGACAGACCAAATTTGATCAGCTGGATAGTCACTGTTCTGTAATTTAGCTACCTAAGCCCAACTATATGGGCTGCAAAGCCGCCATCACCTGCACTCTCGTCATGGTGCACACCAGTCCAGCACAGCCGTCATTACACAAACAGCTGTTTGCAGTCACTGCATACCTTTCACTGCATCTTTGACTGCACATTGCATTATACCTGGCAGTCAGTGCATACCTTTCACTTGAATGGATGGCAGACTTGCCCTCCAGAACAGATTCTCCTTACAGGTAGTAAAGTCGATCAGTGTCATATACAGCAGGGCCTAGAAAGTCCTCCTGTATTGTTATTTTTGGTCACTACCTCTGGACGTGCATTCCATGCCTGCTGCCTTCCTTGGATGTGTGGTAGCCGTTCCTGCTCCTTTGCCCACGGCGTGCCTGCTGCCTTCCTTTGATGTGTGGTGGTAGCCGTTTCTTAGGCTCCCACTCCGGACCGGAATTAAACCCTGATTCCCCGGCCATTACCCGTGGTCACTCACAGTGGCAGACTTGCCCTCCATAACAGATTCTCGTTGCAGGTACTGAACAGCAAGCAGAACAAGTATTTAAAAAAATAGATGTAAGCTTTAACAATGGTAGAGAAAGAACCATCGAAAGTTGATAAGGCAGTCAGAAATTACCTGATATCACTGAGGAAGAGCAATCTTGCCATGGTACACACCAGTCCAGCATGGCCGTCACAACACAAACAGCTGTTTGCGGTGCGTTACACAGTGAGTTTGGTGTGTCAGTGTGAAGCAGTACTCTAATTACACTCCCTGATTGATGTATACACACGCAAGATATTTTAAAGCACTTTAGGCCTACAATTTAGCATTCAGTGTGATTTCTGCCCTTAAAACGCTGCTTTGCGTCAAATCCAGATTTTTCCTCTGGACGTTTGGCATCTATTCCACTCCGCCATGTCCCCTTCCAGGTGTTCTACCCCTTGAAACATCTTTTCCATCACTTTTGTGGCCAGCATAAGTGTTTCTAGTTTTCAAAGTTCGCCTCCCCATTGAAGTCTATTGCGGTTCGCGAAAGTTCATGCGAATCGAACGTTTGGCGAAGGTTCGCGAACCGAAAATCGGAGGTTCGGGCCAGGCAGGCTTTATGCCTAATAGACAAACAGTCAATAACATTCGTTTAGCATGTCATATTCTACACGATGAGACTGCTTATGTTGAGTTTGGACTTACATAAGGCTTTTGATTCGGTTACATGGCCTTATTTATATTCAGTGATGGAGAGATTGAAACTCACATGTAACTTTTTGAGTGGAGTACAAGCTCTCTATCATAATCCTAAAACTCAAATTAAAATACCGGGTATGTTTTCGGACTAGATACAGCTGTGCAGGGGCACCCGACAGGGATGCCCCATTCCCCCTCCTCTATTTTCAACAGCTTTGGAACCACTTTCTTTGGCCATACAAACTAATGAAATTATGAAAGGTTCTGTATTCAAAGCAAGTTCCTATGCGATGATTTACTTGTTTCTCTCTCAACCATTAACCTCCCTCCCAACTCTCCTCCCCTTGTTTGACTAATTTGGAGAAATCTCTGGTTTAAGAGTTAATGTTGCAAAATCCCATGCTTTACCAGTTAATCTTCCTGCTTCAGTGGTAATACTATATCAATCATGCTAATTTTGATTTTAAGTGGCAAGATATTTCTATGTCTTATCTAGGAGTGCAACTAACACCTTCATTCTCCTTGTTGATTTCTGCTAATTATGATCCTTTACTAGCTTCAATTACCTATACCTTACAAGAATGGTCTAAATATAAAATCTCTTGCCTGGGAAAAATTGCAGCTGTGAAGATGGTCATCCTGCCTCGAATCCTATATTTTTTCCATGGTTTACCACTTATCCCTCAATAGAAAATGAATCTATAAATTTCAGAAGGCTTTAGATAATTTCATCTGGAATCAAAAGAGAGCTAGATTTAAATCTTCGACTTTATATAGATCCATCACACAAGGTGGAGCTGGAGTACCCCACCTGTGGACATACTTATTAGCTACCAGACTTTCTCAAAATAGTAGGTTGGTTTAGACCTGAGTTGAACATTCCATGGGTCCTATTTGAATCACCATCAGTTGAACCATACAATATTCAATCTCTTCCATACCTAGCTTCCCACTTTTTGGAACAAATTAACCAATTCAATTTGAATGTAGCAGATTCATTACGAATCTAGTTTGCAGTAGGTAGTGTGGCGTAGTGGTTAGCTCTCTCGCCTTGCAGCGCTGGGTCCCTGGTTCGAATCCCAGACAGGGCACTATCTGCAAAGAGTTTGTATGTTCTCTCCGTGTCTGCGTGGGTTTCCTCCGGGCACTCCGGTTTCCTCCCACATTCCAAAAACATGCGGATAAGTTAATTGGCTCTCCCTAAAATTGGCCCTAGACTACAGTACTTACACTACATTATATAGACATATGGCAATGGTAGGGATTAGATTGTGAGCTCCTTTGAGGGACAGTTAGTGACAAGATATATATATATACACTGTACAGCGCTACGTAATATGTCGGCGCTATATAAATACTAAATAATAATAATAATACCATATACACTGGGCAGTGTATATATAGAAGACTCCGTAATATACAGGGGAGCGTCTTGTAGTGGTGTTATACAGTGTGTAGGCTGAAGATGAAAATGGTGGTGGTGCCGCTCTCTGGAAGCCACTGGATAGTGGTACAAGTATCTGTATAGACAAGGGGTGGGGGGGAATGGGAGGAGAAAGAGGAGAGTTGCAAGAAGGGTAGCAGTTGTCCCTGGCAAGCCTGCTGGAAGGAATGATCTCACCTTTAGGACTGACTGACTAGCCCATATGGGCAGTATCCTTTCTGCACACACTGCACCTTCCAGGAACCTTCAGCAGCACACTCTATCCCCTCACATAGTGGGAGTTCAGAGTGCAGCTAACAAACTTGCACACACAGCCTCCAAGCACTACATTCAGCAAGACCCAGTAAGCAGCCATCTATGGAGTAGTCCATGCGGCAATCGCAAGTCTTTGGAGGAAGTCCAAAATGGCGATTGCCATGCGGCCTGAGGCCTTTGTGAGAAATAATCCAAGATGGAGGTTTTGCGCCAGTGTCCAGCTGACTGCCAGGATGTTGTTAGGCAAAGATTTCAGATGATGGACCCTGGACAACCTGGGCCCAGTTAAGTTATACCCCTCACTTCAGCGAGGAGTTAGGGGCGTGGATCACACACTTCTTTGGGACATGAGATGTGCCAGCCCCTTCTCATGGACACAGGAATATCTGAATCATGATAGGTGTGCTAATCTTCAAAACCATACAGGTTATGTTAAATCTAATGACATTTTTAGGTCGATCAGAATTTATCGATAACAAGGATATCAAACTTGAGGGGTCAGACCCCTGGGGTATTAGAGGGTTATTTTAAAACAGTCTTACTTCAGTTCTGGGAGTCCGATGGGTAAGGAAACCTCTCAGAACCAGTGTCACGTAAAGTCCCTTAAACTCTGTGAATTTGGAAGACCTGGTATTTTTGTAGCCCCAGAAATATTACCAATATAGTAGTTTATGGCATATTAACGGTTACAGTAGGGTCATCTGTTCTCTGAGCCGAGCCAGCTGGGGGAGGATTCTCCTTTGATCTTCTAGCTGAGGGAACCCTGAGAGACCCCCTGTGGGTGGCTCTTTTCAAGTACAGGACTGAGGAGACTCAAAGTCTGGTGGGAGAGCAGTGTAGGTGTGAGATTTCTCTCTCTCTGCCTGGGGGGTGTCCTAGAGGCCAGGAAACCCGCTCGTCACACTTAGGTGAGAGAAGCTATTTAATTAGAGAAGTCAGTGTTTGCTAGCAGAGCCAGGAAGGAGAGAAAAAAAACAGTGGATTTAAACCAAAAATGTCATTTTGGTGGTTTTGCAAAGAAACTTGCGTTTGTGACTCCATGACGCATTCGATATGTCATATCGACAGGCGTCACAGTTCTATTGCTAGAAAAAGAAAGAAATCTCATGAAGCTTACATCCAATCTTTAGATAAGATATGCTCAGCACATAAAAGATTTTCTTGCTAATCCATCTCCTGATCTGAGGCAGAACTTTAAAAATAGAAAAAGATATGTCAAGTCTTATATTATATATTACATAATGATCCCCAAAAAGTGAACTCAATTTTCAAAGATTTCTATAAGAGTCTAAATGAGAGCCAGAATACTCAGCTATCAGGGGACTTGGGCCAATCATGGCTAAGTCGTACATCCCTACCATCTCTCTCTGAGACTGACTTAGCTGAACTAAATTCCCCTGTCTCACCTAAGGAGGTTAGTGCGGCAATTAAGAAGCTTACAAATGGAAAGGCTCCGGGACCCGATGGTTTTGGCCCGGAATTCTTTACATTCCTTAAGCAAGAGATCTCCCCATACTTATCAACACTATTTAATAAGATCCTCAAGGAAGGACGTTACCAGTCATAGACAAACCTGGCTTACTTCAAGCTACTTCTTAAACCTGGCAAGGATCCCATGCTTCCTGGTTCATACCATCCAATTTCCCTGATCAATCAAGATCTTAAATTATTGTCAAAAATTATGACAAATCGCCTAGCTTACCTACTCCCCAAACTGGTTAGCCCTAACCAAGTAGGTTATGTTCGTCACCGATCTGTAGTGGCCAACATCTGTAAGGTTCTTCTGGTTCAGGACTGTGTTCATGCCTACCCTAATTATGTAAAACTATGCTATTCTACTTATCGACACTGAAAAAGCTTTTTGGTAATGTGAGTTGGGGATTGCTGGATGCAGTACTGGACAGAATGAAGGTTCAGGGAGTGATCCGCAGTTTAATTAAAGCCATGCATACTTGTCCCAGCGCCCGTGTATAGTGGGATTCCTATCGGAGCGTTTTTTTCTTGAAAAAGGCACAAGGCAAGGTTGTCCATTATCCCCCTTATTATTTAATCTTGCGCTTGAACCCTTTACATCAACTCTAAAAAAAAAAAAAAAAAAAGTTGACTGTATTGGACTCCTAAAGGATGAGGGTGGGAACTCAATGGTGGATGACCAAGGTAAGGCAGAGTTATTAAATGCTTTCTTTCTTTGCTTCTGTCTTAAAGAGAATCTGTATTGTTAAAATCGCACAAAAGTAAACATACCAGTGCGTTAGGGGACATCTCCTATTACCCTCTGTCACAATTTTGCCGCTCCTCGCCGCATTAAAAGTGGTTAAAAACAGTTTTAAAAAGTTTGTTTATAAACAAACAAAATGGCCACCAAAACAGGAAGTAGGTTGATGTACAGTATGTCCACACATAGAAAATACATTCATACACAAGCAGGCTGTATACACCCTTCCTTTTGAATCTCCAGAGATCATTTGTGTGTTTCTTTCCCCCTGCAGCTATCTTCCACTGAAGTGTCAGGCTGTTTCTACCTGCAGAGTGCAGACAGCTCTGCCTGTATGTAATTCCTCAGTATGTGAAAGCCCAGCCAGCTCAGAGGAGAATTTATCCAGCTTGTAAAAGATAAGAGAGAAGAGAGCAGCTGCCCTAATCTAAATAATACACAGGCAGTGTGCAGAGAGGAGCCTGGAGGGGGGAGATGCATCACAGAACCACAACACTGAAGAACTTGGCAGCCTTCCAGACACAGGCTGACAAGTCTGACAAGAGAGAGATAAGTTGATTTATTACAGAGATGGTGATAGTAGAACGTGCTGCAGTAAGCCAAAACACATTAGAATAGCTTTTGGAACTTGTAGGATGATAAAAAACAGGATGCAATTTTTGTTACGGAGTCTCTTTAAGGGAAACATCACTGTTGCAAATTACAGATGCAGAAGAGTCTCAATCTTCCAATTGTAATACTAAATACTTAACGCAGGAAGAAGTGAAAGCAAGACTAAATAAATTAAAAATAGACAAGGCACCTGGCACTGGTTGGAATGCATCCTAAGGTCCTAAGGGAATTAAGTTCAGTTATAGATAAACCCCTTTATCTTATCTTTTGTGACTCTCTTTCAACTGGCAGAGTCCCAGTGGATTGGCGTACAGCCCACGTTTTCACATTATTTAAGAAAGGCAAAAAATCAGATCCAGGAAATTATAGACCTGTAAGCTTAAAATCAGTTGTATGCAAACTATTTGAGGGGTTACTAACAGATACTATACATGACTTCATAGTAGAAAATAATCTTATTTCGCAGCATCAGCATGGGTTTACTAAAGACAGGTCCTGTTTGACTAACATGTCAGCTTTTATGAGGTAGTGAACGCTAATGTGGATATTGGGAATGCTGTTGATGTGATATTCTTGGACTTTGCAAAGGCCTTCGACACTGTTCCCCCACAAAAGTCTGGTGCAACAGTTGAGGATGCAAGGACTAGAGAAGAGTCTGTGTGCATGGATAGGGAACTGGCTAATGGACAGAAAACAAAGTGTTGTGGTCAATGGATCATACTCAAAATGGGAGACTGTTAGCAGTGGGGTCCCACAGGGGTCTGTACTGGGTCCAGTGCTCTTCAATGTATTTATTAATGACCTAGTAGATGCAGTAGAAAGCAATGTTGCTATTTTTTCAGATGATACAAAATTGTCCAGAATCATCAACTCTCAGAATGATAGTGACAAATTGCAACAGGATCTGGATAGGATGACTATATGGGCAAATAAATGGCAGATGAAATTCAATGTTGAAAGATGTAAAGTCATGCATTTTGGTCATACCAATGGTCTAGTACCATACAAAATAAACGGTATACAGTTGGGGACATCAAACTTGGAGAAGGACTTAGGAGTACTCATCGACAACAAGTTAAATAATCGTATTCAATGCCAAGCCGCTGCAGCTAAAGCTAATAAAATTTTGGGATGCATTAAAAGGGAAATAAAAACTCAAGATGCTAGTATAATATTGCCTCTGTTTAACTCTCTAGTAAGGCCACATCTGGAATATGGAATTCAGTTCTGGGCACTACATTACTGGAAAGATATTGAAGTTTTAAAGCAGGTGTAGAGGCAAGCAACAAAATTGATACGTGGGTGTAAGGTCTCACTTACCAAGAAAGGCTAGATAAACTGGGTTTATTTAGTCTAGAAAAAAATAGCCTTAGGGGGATCTAATTAACATGTATAAATATATCAGAGGGCAATATAAAAGCTTGGCGGATGAGCTATTTGTCCCTAGGCCTTCTCAAAGGACTAGTGGACATGATCTGCGCTTGGAGGAAAAACGCTTTAGCCATTTATTTAGGAAAGGGTTCTTTACAGTAAGAGTGATTAAGATGTGTAATGCATTGCCACAGACAGTAGTTATGACAAATTCTATACCTGCATTTAAAGGAGGCTTAGATGCTTTCCTTACGTTGAAAGACAGCCATGGCTACAATTACTAGGTAATGCCCAGTGATGTTGATTTAGGGATTTTATCTTATTGCCATCTGGAGTCGGGAAGGAATTTTTTCCCTTTTGGGGCTAATTGGACCATGCCTTGTTAGGTTTTTTTTGCCTTCCTCTGGATCAACGGGGATATGTGAGGATTGAGTCTGGTTGAACTCCATGGACGTATATCTTTTTTCAACCCAAATAACTATGTAACTAGAGCACTGGAAAAAACATGTGTCAGGTGTAGAGGTAGGGGATGTGGTAATATCACAGGCCATGTTTTGCTGATGATGTCCTATTATTTTTAAGAGACCCAAGCTCCCAACTAGGTTTGACCTAAAAGATAATCTCTGAAATAGGCTCCTCTAGTGGTTTCAAGATCAATATATGAAAGTATGAATTGATGTACCTTTCTCCTGCAAGATCTACTTCAGGATTAACAGACCTTCCAGTAAAAGTATGCTCTCAATTTACATATTTAGGAATCAAGATATACAGGGATCCCGCCCTTTTATACTCCCTAAACTTTACTCCCCTAATAGCAGATCTAAAACGCCAACTCCAAAATTGGGAAAATCTGCCAATAAATTTGATGGGCAGGGTCGCTCTGATCATGTCCGTCAGTTTCGGTAGATTGCTCTACCCTCTCCAAACCATACCTCTTCTCCTGCGGTACTCAGATATTAAGGACCTTAACAGGGCCTTCAAGAAATTCCTGTGGACAAGAAAAAAAAACAAAAATAGCTCTCGCTAAACTTACACTACCAAGGGAGTGGGGTGGGTTAGCAATTCCTGATATCGGTCGCTATAACTTAGAATGCCCTACAAGACATGTCAGGGACTGGATAAACAAAACAAGTATGTACGCTAATTATCATCTTGAGGCTTCCTTTTCAGAACCTCGGTCTTTAGCAGGTCTATTACACAAGCCCCAAAAAAATATTCCTTTAAAACTCAAACATTCTCGTGTGATTAGAGACACAGTTATAGCTTGGAGGGAGTTGAGGAAGCTATTTTCTGTCCCTGCACAGGTATCAAAATACATTCCCCTACGGGGACACCCAGAATTCCCAGCTAGCTTTGCCTATAGCGGCTTTCTAAAATGGCAGGCTACAAAGGGGCAGGCTACTACCTTTCCAAGAAATTTGTGCTAAATTTAATTTACGTATAAGTCACTCCCTTTATTATGGACAGCTGTGTTCATATGTACTGAGTAAAATTCACAATATTCCTGAAGTGGCCTCTCTTGATGTTTTTGAGGAGTTCCTATCCCCCAGATGCCACAGGTTTCATTATCCACCATTCATGCCAAATTACAGCAAATTAAATTACCCATAAAGGCGCAGAACAACTTAACTAGGTGGTCCAAGGACATTGTCGAGGAAAACTTAGCAGAAAAGATATTAGAAGGCTACAGACTAGCTCATAAGTTAATTTTAGGTGAAAGCTGGAGAGAATCTCCACTTAAACTTATTCATAGGGCTAAATATGCCTTTAATATTAAATACAAATCTCCTCCTCCACATTAATCACCGGCATGCCCCAAGTGCTCCCAACCTAATGCGGCTCTATATCACTCTCTATGGTTGTGCCCTGTTAATGATTCCTTTTGGAATAGAGTGCTTTCTTATGTTAATTCTCTTTGTAAAATTCAGTTAGAAAAATCTCTGTTATTACTATTATTTAACTATGTGAAACCTAGCACCTACACGAAAGAGCTACGGGCAGACAATGCTCGATGTCCGACGAAGCTAGCCCATTTGATGATCCTTATTGCCTCTCGCAAAGTAATCTTTAACAAATGGATTTACCCCAGTGCACCGTCTGTGTGTGACGTAAAAGAGGAACTCTCTCACCTTTTTCGGGGGTATTTTGCTACTAACCACAATCTAGTTGCAAGCTGGACTTCATCCTGTTGAAAATGTGTGATATTTTAAAATGCTGGATACTCTGTTATTGTAACTGTATGTTCAGCTTGGTCATTATATCATACGTCTTCTTTACATTATGGTTGAAAATAAAAATGTTGTTTCAAAAAAATATTCTGTGGCCAGTTGTGTTCCTAGATACTATCAGTTAGTGAAATGTGTACCCCAAATAATGTTAATTAGTTAGATGTGCCCCCAATACTATTAGGCAGCAAGATGTTATCGCAATAGTGTTAGGTAATAATAGGTGCCTGCACTATTCGGTAGCCAGGGATAACCCCATCAGTATGTAGCCAAAAGTGCCCCCAAGTATTAGGTAGCTAGTGGGGCCCCTAAATATTAGATAAAAAGATTAGCCAGATGTACACCCCTAGTGGCAAGTAACCAGAGGTGCACCCAAATATTAGGTACCCTAGTATTAGGCTGCCACCCCTTCCCCCGTATGGGGTGCAGATGTGCTCTTTTTTCATTATAGTTTGCAGATGTTCCCCTCCACCAGTAAAGATAGCAGATGTGCCCTCGGTATTAGGCAGCCCCCCTCCCCCAGTATAGGTATCAATCACCTGCGGGCCCATGCCCCACCATGGCCCCAGTGTGGCGCCGCAACTGGTGGGCGTGTTAAGGAGGGAAATAATAGACTTAACTGCATGTTTTCATTTGAAAATTTGGCATGCCACATCATTAAATGCCATGAGGGTCACCTGTACTACAGTTTGATTATTGGCCAACATAAAACACAACTTCCTTCTCAAACTAAGTGTGACATGCTTATTTATGTCAATAGTATGTGTTGACCTCTGTTCTTCTTTGATATCAGTCAAAGACTCACACATGAGTCTAATGTTGGTCACATGTTGGGATGTTTACGGCTAGGCATACATGATTCAAGTGTTGCCCGATCGATGATGAATTTCAAATTTGAAATTGAACAACATGGACAATCAGGGTCAATAGACGGTATATTGATCAGTGCAAACCAAACAGAAGGTAGTTGAGTCAGACAATATTATCAATCAAATGCTGTATACGACCATGCAGTGAGTGGCCCAAACTTGCATGTGCTCATAGATTTTGATTGAACTATTGTCGGTTGAAACTTAAAACAACTGTTAATTCTCAACCAAAATTTTTATCCTGCTTGGTCCACCAGGTGATTATAAGATCTTTTGGATGATAACAATCATTTTCATGGTTTGATCACATAAAATACATTTTAAAGAATATCAACCAGAAAATCTAATCTACTACTACCATGTACTGTATGGCTGGTTTTAGAATCTAATATGTGAACAAATGTCTTATCCTAACTGGAATTTTTAACTTGATGGATCTTTTAAATGATTGTTTTTGCAGAGATATCACTAATTTCTTAGCTGCACGATTAACAATGTATTTCCTGTCTATATGATCATGAAGTTAAAAAATATATATACAGTATATGATCAGTCAATCTAGCAAATTGTTCTAGCTAGCTGTGGCTAGCTTGAGAAAAGTAAAGTTTAAAGAATATAAAGGTGGTATAATTTTTATTTTATTTTATATTTACATTCAGAAATCCTATACAACCATTTAATGAGATCACAACAGAGGATCAGTGGTGGAATTGGAGCATTAATGTGTTGCTTGAACGTATATATTGGAATCAGCTGCGCAATGATTTGAATGTAAATAACGAGGTAAAATTATTATCACGATGATTCAATAATCTTACAGAGCTGGTTACATTACAAATTACACTAATGCAAGTACATACTGAAACTCCTTTGTATGACATTCTGATCTACTGTACCTTGTGTTTGTCTTTCAGTTTTTTTTCCCACTGAAATTGATAAATTGAAATTACATTTAGTTGTACTGTGCTTGCTATTGAACTTGATTTAGTTTAGTTAAGTCATTAATATATGTAACAACTATGATGGTTTACCGCCAAGTATAAGGTGCTGATTATAGTATGTGCCATATTAAATTCAGTTTTATTAGCAGAGTTATGTAAAAAAATCTTTTTTTTTTTTACGAAGAGCTCTGTTGGGACAGCATGACTGCTGTCCTCACGTGATCCTGCCAAGTCCTTTCCTGTGGCACACAAGTGCAACCTTGTACACTTTCTGTGCATTGGGTGAGAAATTTGGGGAGGCGCCCATGAAAGTAGATATCAAACTTAAAATAGTAAACAGGAGGTCTCATACCTCCAACGAGGACTCACGTAGGTGGGAAAAAGGAGTCTTTATTAAAAGAAAACGTGACTCACGTAGGTGGGAAAAAGGAGTCTATAGTAAAAGAAAACGGTTATACTGTAGACTACAGTATAACCATTTTCTTTTAATAAAGACTACCTTTTCCCACCTACGTGAGTCCTCATTAGAGGTAAGAGACCTCCTGTTTACTATTTTAAGTTCAATATCTACTTTCATGGGCGCCTCCCCAAATTTCTCACCCAGTGTAACCCTACTCCTCTATGAGTTGCTGTTCCCCGCTACTTGTTGACCCAGTCCACCAGTAGACAGGACCACGGGAGGAGAGTGACCACCTAGTTCAACAAGGTTCCTGGATACCGAGCGGAAATGTTTGTTTTTTTCTGCATGCACATATGGCGGTTGCAGGACTGCAACCCATCTTTTTGAGTATAACTACCCACAACAATTTGCCACTATTGGTCCTAACGATATTGCACCATAAGGGCTCCCGTTCTTCCTTTCTCCATAGGTTAATAGTTATCCATTCCTATGTGAAGGGATCTCCTGTCACCTGTACCAATACAATACTTTCTGTGCATGGCAGGGCTTGGGGATATTTGGCCCTGGCCAGGAAGCGCTCAGAGCTGTTAAGTCTTCATTGCACCTGCAACATATTTAACACACTGTATAGTCTGTCCTGTCATTCTGTCCATTTGCCAGTCTGTTCTGTCAGTCAGTGCAGTTGCCAACCTGTCTTTTCAGTCCAGTCCATCCTTCCAGTCCTGTCATTCCAGTATGTCTTGCAAATCCCATCAGTCCAGTCTGTCCTACCTTCCCCTCCATCCTGCCAGTCCTCTAGTCCGTCCTTCCCTTCAGTCTGTCCTGATAGTCCTACCATCAACCCTGTCCTTCCTACCCTTCAGCTGGTCCTGCTACTCCTAGCCCCCAATCCTCCTTTCTAGTACACCCTGCCATTCCTACCTGCCAGTCCAGCCTTCCAGACCTACCTTCCAGCCAGGCTTACCAGCACTACCTCTGAGTTAACCCTGCTAGTTTTCCTGTCTCTCCTTTGCCGTGGCATTTGGCCTCCTGTTCTTCCCATCACTGGTAAGTCATCCCGGGGTTTGTGACCTAGTGGCCACTAGACAGCAAAGTAGTCTGTCACCCGCTAGGAGTGATGGTCCATCATCCCTTGCAGTGTTCTCTAGTGAAGTCCCGTGGTCACTAAGACCCCATGCTGTGGATGCCCCCACACCAGTCACTGGTGCTAAAATCAACAGTGCTCTGACAATAGGTTTTAAAACTTTATGGATGAAAGTCTTTATGGCTCTTAGCTAATCTGGATGATTTAGGAACTCAGACTCCTTGGGGATGATACATCCATTTGTGACAGCTATATGAAACAAACAGCCATCTGGAGTTTGGAAGGAATTTTTTTTCCTCTTTTGGGGCTAATTGGACCATGCCTTGTAAGGGTTTTTTCGCCTTCCTCTGGATCAACAGGGATATGTGAGGGTGCAGGCTGGAGGTGTACTTTATTTTCTGGTTGAACTCGTTGGACGTATGTCTTTTTTTCAACCCAAATAACTATGTAACTATGTAATGCAATCTTCTCAATATCAGACACCATTCTCAAAGTCCCATCACACTAATAGTTCATGACTGTTCATGACTGTTCATGACTGGGCAGCACGGTGGCGTAGTGGTTAGCGCTCTCGCCTTGCAGCGATGGGTCCCCGGTTCGAATCCCAGCCGGGGCACCATCTGTAAGGAGTTTTTATGTTCTCCCCGTCTCTTCGTGGGTTTCCTCCGGGTGCTCCGGTTTCCTCCCACATCCCAAAAACATACAGATAAGTTAATTGGCTTACCCTTAAATTGGCCCTAGACTACAGTACTTACACTACATAATACAAACATAGACATATGATAATAGTAGGGATTAGATTGTGAGCTCCTTTGAGGGACAGTTAGTGACAAGACAATATATATATATATATACTGTACAGCGCTGCGTAAGATGTCGGCGCTATATAAATAATAATAATAATAATGACTGCTGCTATGGCTTGCTTATAAAGACGAATTATAGAAACTGGTCGAACACTTTCTGTACTTTCTATGCTTTACTAGCAAAAAAAAAAACGGGTTAAGTAGAGATGGTTGATGTATATCAAGGCTAACAATTCGTTCCATTGCTTAAGTGACACAATATGGAATTTCTGGTAATCAAAAGAGGAAAGAAAGTTACAGTTTACATGATATTATAAGAAGAAGCAAAGAGAAAATACTATGAGAGCTCCCCTCCTGTGCTTGGGACCTTCATGAAGCCCGGGGACAGAAAAATAAACATGTAGTATGAACAAACAATGTGGGTTATGTTCTCAAAAAATAATTTTCAAAAAGCTTTATTACGTATTATAATCTACAATAATATTCACAAAATGTTGCATGGCAGAGTAACACAAAGACATACAAAAAGAAGTAATTTTTAAGCTTCTTCTGTCCTTGCTAGAAAGATTTATCAACTTTCTGTTAGAACAAGAAGCAATAGAATAATGTACCCTGTTAGCCTTCAGTAAAAGCAAGAAGTTTTGAATCAGGATGATACCATTTATTGGCTAACTTAGAAGAAAAGCAGTAAGCTTTCGGCTATGAAGCCTTCTTCAGACTGATTCCTGTATACTGACAAAATTTAGAACACAGCTTATGTATACTGTATGTAATGTATAGTGTAATTATGTATATATAGTGTATATAAGCTGTGTTCTAGATTTAGGAATCAGTCTGACGAAGGCTTCATAGCCGAAAGCTTACTGCTTTTCTTCTAAGTTAGCCAATAAATGGTATCATCCTTATTCAAAATGTCTTGTAAGAACAAGAAGTGAGAGAAGTATTCTCCGATGGAGCACACAGACTGCAATTAAAACACACACACACACACACACACACACACACACACACACACACACACACACACACACACACACACACACACACGTACACACACGTACACACACGTACACACACGTACACACACACACACGTTGTTTTATTCTTTTATTCTGGAATTGACCTTCAATTTTACTATATGTAATTATGGATCTAGATTACCTTTTTCAGTACGTTTGTATATATTGCATTTCACTTATTTATTTTCATTGCCAGGTTGGAGCAATGCAAGGGAACCTGTTTCTTATAGGAGCTCCAGTCATTCGAAAATTTACAGCTTCAAATGCATCTAGCTATATGGTAAGATCATAAAAATGAAATGTTGAAGAAATCAATGGAGCACATGTACCGTTCAAATAGGGATCCCAGGCAAAATGCAAGGAAAAACATACTGTACCTACCGTATATGGTACTGTGCAAAAGTTGGCACTTCTGGAAAAATGCTTTTAAAAATATTGCAATGAATATTTTCATTTATTATTTAACAGCCTACATAGAAAGTGCATAAAGTAAAAAAATTGAATCAAATCAATATTTGCTGGTATCACTCTTTGGCCCTGATGCACTTAATGCATCTCATGGCTTATCTGGTAAAACTTATCACGTCTTACCTTATTCTCATCTTATCTGATCTGTTTCATGGTCCACTCACAGCATAACCATGCAAAATGTACTCAATAAAGGTTGTTATTGTGCTTTAGTAATTATGCTTCCAGTGGCGTAGCTAAGGAGCTTTGGGCCCCAGTGCAAGTTTTTTTTTTTTTCAAATAAGTTTTATTGAATTTTACACATAAAGTATACAAAAACACAGTAACCCCAACAAACCCCCCCCCCCCCCCAAACCCTTCGCTTCTCTCGTGGTGTCGTTCTGTATCGCCGTTGCACTCGAATAAGGCGGTTGGTATCCCACTTTAAGCTATGCTTCACAGTCTACCCCATGTTCCCTAAGATATTCTACCCATGGGGTCCAGATTCTGTCGAATTTTAGTGGACAATTGCGTTGAATATATGTCAATTTGTATAGCGGGAGTGCCGAGTTAACAATTTTAGTCCATTCAGCAACTGTTGGCGCAGTAGGTTGTATCCAACGTAAAATGATAGTTTTTCTTGCATAGTAACTCAACAAGTCCCATAATAGTATCAAATTCCTGGATTTTAGGATTTCGCCAGAAATTCCCAGCAAGTGTACCTTAGGATCAAGGGAGATATGTTGCTCAAACACTTTTTGAAGTAGGTTATTGATTCCTGTCCAATATGATTGTAAGTGAGAGCATCCCCACATCATGTGGATAAAGTCCCCAGGCGAGACGCCACATCTGGGGCATTCATCCGTTTTGTTAGGGAACATTCGAGCCATGCGAGTGGGGGTATAATAGATTCTGTATAGAAACTTCATTTGAATTAGTCTATCTTTCATGGATATAAGATATTCACTCGTGGCCTCTAGCAAATCCCTCCAGTCTGATTCCTCCAAATCAGGCACATCAATGCTCCAGCTCTGAAAGGCTTTATCCACTCTAGGGGACCCTGTGTCTATTATGGTAGCATAGATAGTGGACAACGGTGATTCTAAATTTTTCCGAAGGAGCAGAGATTCTAATGGGTCAGATTTTAGGATGAGGGGGTTAGGAAATTGAGCCTGTGCAGCATGCCTGACCTGGAGGTACCTGAAGAACATTTTGTTTTGAAGTACAAATTCGGATTTTAACTGGTTAAAAGTTGATAATTGACCATTGGGGAATAGGTGATGTAGCCACTTGATTCCCTGTTTAGCCCACAGCACAGGATCAGGAACCGTCATGAGGTGAGGGAAGTTGGGATTACACCACAGGGGAGTGAACGGGGAGAATACATCTTGTTCTTTATATTTTAGCCTGGCAGTTTTCCATACTTTAATAGTTAGCTTCATAGGAGTAGGCAGCCGCTCCATAGCTCTCTCTCCCCTAAAGGGAAGAAGGGAGAGACCTTCATAAGATCCCACCACAGCAGCCTCCAGCGTGGTCGCTGTGTTCCTATCTTCCTGGGCGAACCACCAACGAATGGTTACAAGTGCGGAGGCCCAGAAATATAATTTAAAATTGGGAAGGGCTATACCTCCCAGGGCAGTAGGTAGTTGCAGGGTCGCGAGTGAGATTCGCGGTGTCCCTCCACTCCATAGAAATTTCACCAGAACTTTGTCTATTTTGTTAAAGATATGTCTCGGGACCCATATCGGAGTCTGCCTGAAAATATAGGTTATTCTAGGTAGGTAAAGCATTTTAATCAGGTTAGACCTGCCAGTCACTGTCAGGGGAAGTGTAGCCCACGTTTTGCAGTGTTTTTCAAGGGAGTCTAGAATGGGATTGAGATTAAGTTTTAAATAGTCTGTTAGTGGATATTGGATATGGATACCCAAATATTTAAACGTTGAAACCCACTGCAATGGAGTAGCAACTGCCGTTTCTCTAGCACTATCATCTATCGGAAAGATGGAGGATTTCCCCCAGTTAATACAAAGCCCCGAGTATACTCCAAATTCTTCTATAATATTTAATAGTTTAGTCAGTGATTCATTGGCATCCCCCAGGAAGAGAAGAAGATCATCGGCGTATAGCGCGACTTTCTCCACTAGATTACCAACGTGAAGACCCTGAATTTTCTGTTCCGCCCTTATCTTAATTGCCAGTGATTCTATGGCCAAGGAGAATAGAAATGGTGACAAGGGGCAACCTTGTCTAGTTCCCCTGTATAAGTTAAATGTCTGAGACATAGTCCCATTTGTTAGAACCCTTGCTCTGGGAGTGGCATATAATAGTTTTATCCATCCAATAAAGTTAGGACCAAATCCAAAGGATTCAAGTACGAGCCATAAATACTGCCACTCCACAGAGTCAAAGGCCTTCTCAGAGTCTAGGGAGACTATCACTCTCTGGCCACAGTTGTCATGTTTAGTTGCTAAATTTGTAAATAATCTTCTGAGGTTGACATCAGTCCCCTTCCCTGGCATGAAGCCTGTTTGATCAGGGTGAATTAGTGTTTCCAGCATTGGTCGAAGGCGATTCGCTAAAATTTTTGCGAAGATTTTCGCATCAATGTTAAGCAGAGAAATCGGGCGATATCAGCAAGTTCTATAAACTTGGTCACTCCCAGAGTGCACCTCAAAAAATCTGGAGACAGAGCCTTCTGTCATGCTGCCCCTACTCTTTGGAACTCCCTACCACACCCAGTAAAGACAGCACCATCCCTGGAGCTATTCAAATCCAGACTGAAAAGCCACCTGTTTAGCCTGGCATTTCCAGATTTATAAAATTCTTCCCCTGTACCACGATGGTCGGAGCCATGCTTATGCGCTTTGAGTCCCACGGGAGAAAAGCGCTTTACAAATGTTATTTGTTGTTGTTGTTGTTGATATGAAGAACAGAGGAGGGGATCTCTTCCCTTCTTGGGGATGACCACGATCAGGGCTTCCTGCATTGATTCAGGTAGTGCTGTATGTTGATCTTGCCCCTGGAATAGGCTGAGTAAGCGTGGGGATAAAATATCTGAGTAGATTTTATAAAACTCTGCTGGGATGCCGTCTAAACCTGGAGCTTTATTAGATTGTAGTGAAGATATTGCTATGTCTATTTCCTCTTCTGTTATATCCTTTTCTAAAGATATAGTTTGTTCTTCTGATAGCTTAGGAAACGGGATGTTTGCGATGTAGTGATGCAGTGAATTTATGGGTTGATGAAATTTAGTACTGTATAGTTTTTTGTAGTAGCTGGCAAATTCAGAGGAGATATCAGTGGGATCTGTCAACCTGATCCCATCTGAGGAGCATATTGCGGGGATAGTGGTAACCGGGGTGTGTTCCCTGGTCAGCCATGCGAGCAACCTACCGCATTTGTCACCGTATTCAAATATTCTTTGTTTTGTAGAAAGTTCTGTTTTCTTAGTTGAGGTTACATGTAGTAGTTTAAGCTCAGTGACCGCTATTTGCCATGCAGAGTAGGATGCCCTATTTGGCTGGACAAGGTATCGTAGTTCAGTGTCTTTTGCTTTATTTTCCGCAGTCTGCAGGGTTATGAGCCTATTTTTTTTACATGTTCGGATCTGAGACATGTATTCCCCCCGTGTGTAAGCCTTGAATGCATCCCATACAATGGAGCTATTGGCCGTGCCGTCGTTGTCTTCCCAGAATAATGGTATAGTAGACATAATTTTGTCCTGTATATCTTGATCTTTGACCCAGTGCCCGGAAAGTCGCCATGGTCTAGTATTAGAGTGATGTCTCAGGCATAATGCTGTCATAAGGGGAGCATGGTCGGACAGAGCCCAGGGTAGCCGTTCCATTCAATATATAATATTCAAGGAAGAGCTAGTGGCCAATGTGAAATCTATCCTTGAGAGGGTTTTATATGAGGCAGAATGACAGGTAAACCCAGGAACCTGTGGATGTTTCCACCTCCAGACATCCACAAGTCCTAACGCCGTAACCCAAGACAGTAGTTCGGTAGAGTCTCTGGGATTAGGTATTTGTCGGTCAGACGGGTGTAAAACCATGTTGAAGTCACCAGATATTATAACTTTACCAGGACTCCAATCAGATAGTATTGGAACGAGTGAGTTCAAAATATCCATGTTGGCCGGAGGGGGCAAGTAGACCCCTATAATTAAAACATCTTGCAGATGTATTAAAGCGTGTACTGCAACATATCTCCCATTAGGATCTATTTTCAAATGTTGAAGTTGAAACGGTAGTGATTTCCTAATAAGGACACTTACACCCCTGGAATAGGAAGAGTAAGTTGAGTGGTAACAGCTGCCCACCCAGGGACGTTTAAGCGCCAACACCTTGCTACCAGTGAGATGTGTCTCCTGTAAAATGCATACATCTGGGCTATGAGATTTCAGATAATTAAAGATAAGTGCTCTTTTGAATTTATCGTTTAATCCTCTCACATTCCATGAGAGGATTTTGCAATCTACGTTATGCGACATAATCCAGAGGTATGAATTATTTGTAGCCAAGGAAGTACATAGTATTTATTGTTTTTTAACAGCAACACCACGAGAGAACCCACCCCCCAAAAACACAGCCCATTTCCCCCCACCCTGTATGCCAACAAGAGATACTTATACCCGAAACAAAACAGGTTAAATCTAGCAATATCTAGATAACTTCACGGGGCGCCGTTCTCGGGGCAGAGGCTCCGCTGCCCCACACTCCCAGCAATTGGGGTTAACACTTATTGTTGCATCCACCATAGGGTAAACATTTAGAAAACAAGTATAAACATCTCAAGGTAAACTCAACATATATAACATATATATCCCCCGTAAGTACATTTTCTCAGCGTAGATCAGGTTGGCAGCACAGTAATTGTTCCTGTGCAATCATATCTAGTAATAGAGGTCTTCCTTGTGATTACATGTGTCTGAAGATTTATCAAGCAGAGTACCATATTCCCAGTACCATGGGAGATCTGTCGATGACACTCCTTTCTTACCAGGTTGTTTGTCTTAGTTTGATTATAGAACTGTGGTTAGTATAGGCCTGGGAGAACTAAGCAAGTTATTAATGAGAGTGCCTCCATAGTACGTTCTTCTTGCATTGATAAATTCTAAATATTGCCTTATCGAGATCTTATATTAGGTTTTGGCGCCATCTAGTGAGCGTCGCTATCTGTTACATGGTAAAGGTTGTGACAGAGAATCGTCTCTATCCTTACTTACTATGGAGTCAGCTCATATTAAAGTTAGTGGATTATTAGTATGGGAACAATTCATGGTAGGAGTAAGAGTAAGAACCAGAACAAAAACAAGGGGGGAGCACCCACTGTCAAATAGAGAAGGTGCAGAATTGTGTCAGTAACTTGCTGCACAGAAGATTGCAGAATGCAGCAATTGTCTGCCCCAATATATTTGCTTATTAGTTTAATCGTTATTCATTACGTGATCATCCCGTATAATATAATATGGTATAGTGTATAGTATAGGGTAGTCGTATTACACAGCAGGGTTGTTAGGTTAGGTAGGATTGAAGCGAAAGGGAATAGTGTAGTTTAGCGTAGTTAATAGATCACAAGTGCATGCTCTACACATCGTACATATATGTACATCACTACCCCATTACGAACATATTTTTTTAGGCATTACACAATAGCAGCCCTCGCTCTTTCCCTCCCCCTCCCCTCCTCCAACCATCCGTATTCTAAGTCCAATCGGAGAGAGGGGTGCACCTAAAAAAGTTGGATGTCCACAGTATGCGCACTCCCCTACCAACTCCCACCGTTCTATCAGCTCCTGGTTCAGAGAACCAGACCATATACTCATATGTCTAAGCAAAGTTCATTATCGCTGAGTCTCAATTCTCTGCAGAGGTTCACCATGTGAAAGTGGATCATTCGCCCATGCCCCCTATCACACCGCTCAGTCACTAAGTCAACCTTTTTCTTAGTTGCAGCTTTGGCGCCATTTAGTTCCAGCCCGCCATATTGTGCAGCTCTGAAAGATTATAATTAAGGCCGTTCCAGAGATAACCAATACCCAGGGATATCATTCATAATATACACATATCACGAAGTATGTTCTGCATAGCTGGTCCCCACTAATGAATGTAGGAAATGTTCAGGGCTGGGTGAGCACCATGATGTACTGTAGTATTTATCAGCAGGATTATAGTCTGCAGCCATGCGTGCAATAATAACGGCTGTCTCCCAGGGCTCAACGATCGTTAACACCAGACTAGGAACAGTCAGTAGCCGTTATGGTTGTTAACATCATAAGATAATCAGCAACTGAGCGAAATAGAAAGGAGGAGAATCAAGGTAAGTAGCCCTGTACCTCGCCATCACTAGAAAGTCAGTACTTACGAGGGATTCAACGTATCGATTAAGGAAGGACCTGATCCGCTACTCCTGCTGCTGAGGCACCGATTCCAACCAGGTGAGTACTTGAGCTGGTTTTTCAAAGAAAAGGACTTCTTCCTTATACTCAATTCGTAGTTTTGCAGGGAACATCATCGAGTATTTGATGTTACGGTCTCTGAGCTTGGTCTTGGCGTGGGCAAAAGATCGCCGCAATTTCTGAACTCCTGTAGAATAATCCGGGAAGAACATCAGATTTGAGTTCTCCAGGGTGATCTCTCCCGCTTGTCTTGCCGCTTGCAAAAGGACATCCCGGTCCCTGTAATTGAGGAATTTGAAGATCAGCGCACGTGGCGGTGCTCCAGGAGGGCCTCGTTTATTGGGTATTCTGTGCGCCCTTTCGATAGCAAAGAAGGGGGAGAAGGCTGCGTCTGGAAGGAGCTGTCGAAGGAGAGTTTCAATGTAAACCGGGACATCTTTATCTTCGGTTCCTTCTGGGAGACCAACTAAGCGCACGTTACTGCGACGGTTCCTGTTCTCCGCGTCCTCGGCTCTTTCCTCCAGGGTCTGAATATCCTTTCGCATGCCTGGAATAGCGGCCTGGTGCTCTGCCACCCGATCCTCGGTAGCGGAGGTACGTCGTTCAACCTCCGTAATTCTTTCACGGATCCTTGACATGTCTTGTCTGAAGAGCCCTAGTCCAGCATCAAGGTGATCTATTTTAGCTGTAACCGCGGCTTGGGACGCCCTGATCGCCTCCATGATATTATCCACATACGGCGGGAAGACTTCTTGCTCTTCCTCCTCTATGTCTGATGCTGGGTCTTTGTCTTGCTTCCCCTTAACTTTATTACCGCCGGGAGTAGCAGGGGGTTTGTCAGCTCTTTTGTTCCTCTGCGACATCGTGGGTCCGTACGGAGTATAGCGCAACAAGGAGGTGTTGGTGCGTGACGGACCAGGCCCGGAATCCCAGTCAGAGGGAATGTCTTCCTTTTCTCCGTTCGGAGGCTCGTACCACTCCGCCAGTTTACCCCCAGGTCAGTGCTTAATGGCTTGGAACGAAGTAAAGTTATGTTACCCAGGTAGATGCAGAGTTTTTTAAGGGTAGGGAAGTCTGGGGCCGCGGAGCTCTCCACCACGCGTCCTCTTAGTTAGCCATCCAGGCCACGCCCCCCAGTGCAAGTTTTACATTGGGCCCTCCAATAACAATAACAATGCATATAGCGTAGCGCTACCTTATCTGCCAATAATATACACAGTAAGAAATGTGTAAACAGAGGAAGAGACCAGTTTGTTTATGATTATCACTATTCAAAGCATAGATAGAAGTGGTCATTACCAGCATAGCACAATTGAAGAACTAATACTGTGGTTGAGGGAGGGCCCCTTTTGTGAAAGGGCCAGGTGCATTCGCAACCTCTTCATCTCCTATTGCTACGTTACTATATGCTTCAGGCCCTTCCACAACATTTTATTATTATTATTTTTTATTTATATAGCGCCAACATATTCCACAGCGCTTTACAAAGCACAATAAGATGACAAGGGGAACATAGATACAACTAACAAATGTACAGCAGAGTTCCAAGCAGCACAAATATTGTTACAAAACAGTAAACATTAGGAGGATGACCCTGCCCTTGCGAAATTACAATCTAATGCGTAGTGGAGGACACACTAGGTAAGGGGGTGGAGGATGGATGAGGCAGTGACCCTTTGCTTCTGATTACATTGTGACAGATAAGTAAATAAGGGCTATACAATGTTATAAGCTTGTCTGAAAAGGTGTGTTTTAAGAATGCGTTTGAAGATGTCCAGGTTTGGAGCATGACGTACAGGCTGTGGAAGAGAGTTCCAGATAAGGGATGATGCTCGCGTAAAGTCCTGGATGTGAGTATGAGAGGAGGTGATCAGCTTAGAGGCCAGGATAATTTCTTGGGAGGAGCGAAGGTTGCGGGAGGGACAATATCTTGAGAGTAGTGAGGAGATGTATGGAGGAGACAACTCGTGGAGGGCTTTGTATGTTAGAGTCAGGAGTTTGAACTGGATCCTCTGGGTAATGGGTAACCAGTGGAGAGAACATTTCAATAAGATTAAAGAAAAACATCATAAAGTGTCACTGGAATGAGCAATGAAAATAAAAAAGTATTTTTTACTGTTACTCATACTACAATTAACTAGCAAAAGTCAAAAACAAAAGGCAAAGGTTATCTTTGAAACCATGAGAATTCCAGAGTGAAACCAGGTCAGTTTATCTCACTCGAAGATTTCACTGTGTTTTCTGCAGCTAAAATGTTGTTTTTAGGTTTTTTTTTTTAAACCACATTAAAAGCAAGGAGATTGAACTTTAAAATAACCATCCTAAAATACCTATACTAAAATGACTTTGTTCTACAGGTTTTTTCTCATTTCAAATTTGGACATCTATTTCTAACTTCCTCATATGATCAGTCACAGAAACTTAAACCCAAGACTGATCTACAAACAATTGTGGACATTCAAGATAATATGTATTACCACTGTGGCAAAATTCAATGTTACAGTAACTATGAATCAATAATCAGCCTTGGCAGACAAAGGTAAACCTGCAAGTTGTTGAGTTACATCTCTGTTTTTAATTAATTCAGATATGTTGCTGTAGTATACCAATGCCCAGTTCACATTCTTTTTTATCTTGTTATGACATATTAGGACTGAAGCATATTCAACATTACTAAATATCAGAAACCACAAGTGGATAGAAAGGAATGTAGGAAGATCAAGTGCTGTTGCTCTACAGTTTGCCCTTTACAATCCTCCGACTAATCTGTTTACAATAATATCATTACTAACAGAATGGTCTCCTTCAGGATGTGTTGTTACCTCTTCAGTTACAGAGTCACTAAGAATCTACCACTTTGCTTCTTTGATGGATTATTTTAAGACTGCATTTGAGGTACAGTAAATTATTGATTGTATTTGATCTCATTGCCACTGGAAAAGTACAATTGTAATATCTTGACCATGTTACTAATGCAGAAACTGTAATAAAAAAAAAAGTTACAAAGGAAGCACTTGATGTGTTCAAAAGTATTAAATGGATCCTCGCCTCTCTATGCAGAGAGCGGCTCACCTTAATAGATGGCTGAAAATGCCAATATTGACAGTTCAGCATATAGGCGTATTAGTGGATAAACCACTGTTGATGATCTGTCCTTGATCGCCCGATCTGTGTAGAAGCACCGTCCAGGGATATTAGTAAATCACATGATATTTGTGCCAATAGGCAAGTAACAAACATTAATTGGATATAAAAGATCCTTTGCTTTGGTAATAATTAACTGCCTCTGATGAAACAAAGGTGAGTCTTGGGAAAAGCGTCAGGCCACTGCCTGCATTGTATTTATTTTTTCTGTCCAATAAATGTTTATTACTTACCTATTGGCGCAAATAGCCTGTGATTTACTAATATCCCGATCCAGCCGAGGACTCATCTGGAGAGCTTCAAAAGCTTCCATATTGGATTTGATCTCTGGATGGTGCTTCTACACAGACGGGACTATCAAGGACAGATCAACAGTGGTTTATCCACTTATACGGTTGTATGCTGAAGTGTCAATATTGGCATTTTCAGCCATATAAGGTGAGCCATTCTCTGCATAGAGAGGTGAGAATCTATTTTATACTCTTGAACACAAGGAGCACTTCCTTCTTATCATTTTCTTACAGTTTCCCAGATGTATTATGGTGCTCTACTGATGAACAGCTGCATACTTGTGTTTTTAACCTCGGAACTATTTACAATATGCTCCAAGTGAGTTCCCTCCTGGACTAAGGGGTTGCTATACAATGTTACTAATACATAAAGAGACTGAAAATGCAATGTTTACATTTTGCCTGAAGAAACTGGAACTAGAATGTTTATGTAAACCAAAAGATGTGGACATACCTAGTAAAAATGTTTTATATATGAAACAGTGCATTACTTGGCCTAGCTGCTTCAGGCACAGGTGTATAATGGGTGGCATTGAATTCCACCCCACATTGAGGCAGTGGAAAAACTGTTGAAACTATGTTAAGAAATTAAATAATTCATTTTTTATATCTTTTTGCATTTTGAATTTGAATTCCTACCTATGTTTGCAAAAATTTCCTCGAAATCGAAAATTGCACTTTCTATGCGAAAAATTACTTTGGCTAAACTTCACAAGCAACAGAAGCCTGAGATATTAACAATGAGGATATAATTATATTTCTGCACATGCCAAACTTAACAGGTGGGTATTTAAACACATAGTCTAGATTTAAAGTCTAGATTTAAACACATTCAGAGATGGAGCTGTCCTGATCTGTTGGGGTATGGAGTTCCATAATGTAGGAGCAGCATAACAGAAGGCTCTGTGACCAAAAGTTTTCAGGTGGACACTGGGTATGATTAGATTATTAGAACCTGTGAATATGAGATGGCAGGGATTGCTATGCAGCCGCATCATTTCTTTCATGCTTCAAGGGCCCAGATTATGTAGTGATTTAAATGTCAGTAGGCTGACCTTCAATAGGATCCTCCATTTTATAGGTAGCCAGTGAAGGGAGTACAGGACTGGTTTTATGCATCAGTTACGAGGTTGGTTAGTTACAGGTCTGGCAGCAGTATTCTGTATAAGCTGTAGGTAGTACAAATCTTTGTTTGGAAGGCCGATGTAGAGAGCATTACAATAGTCCAGTAATGATGTAATGAAGGCATGAACTAATGATGGCAGATCTTCTGGGGGGATTATTATTATTATAATTTAGTATTTATATAGCGCCGACATATTACGCAGCGCTGTACAGTGTATATATATATATTGTCTTGTCGCTAACTGTCCCTCAAAGGAGCTCACAATCTAATCCCTACCATTGCCATATGTCTATATTATGTAGTGTAAGTACTGTAGTCTAGGGCCAATTTTTTAGGGGGGAGCCAATTAACTTATCCGTATGTTTTTGGAATGTGGGAGGAAACCGGAGTGCCCGCAGGAAACCCACGCAGACACGGAGAGAACATACAAACTCTTTGCAGATAGTGCCCTGGCTGGGATTCGAACCAGGGACCCAGCGCTGCAAGGCGAGAGAGCTAACCACTACGCCACCGTGCTGCCCACGGGATGAGGTGCTTTATTTTTGGGATGTTCTTCGGGTGACAATAGGATGATTTCACCACAGCAGAAATGTGAGTACTGAAGTTCAAATCCCCATCAATTAAACCTCCTAGGCTACGCACATGCTCAGAACTGTGTAGATCTGTGCCTTCTATTCCCAGTGATAAAGATTTCAAGTGAAGTTGTTTTGTTGTCTTGCGCTGCCCTCTGATTAAGAGGACTTCAGTTTTATCTGCATTTAGTCTCAGCCAGTTGTCACTCATCCATTGCTGTAGTTCTGCTAAGCAGGTGTTTATAGTTGGAGTTGGGTCTGACACACCAGGCTTGAAGGAAAGATATAACTGGGTGTCGCCAGCATAACAGTGGTATGTCAGGCCGTGTTTTTGGATTAGTTTTTCAAACGGTAACATGTTAATTGTGAATAGCAGGGGAGAAAGGATTGAGCCCTAGGGAACCCCATATTTAAGTGGTACAGAGGTGGACAGGAAGGTGTTGTGATGTTTCCTGAAGCCAGACTGGAATGGGTCATAAATCATGTTGTTTTGTAAGATTTTGGCTTCTAGCTGGTGATATACAGCTTTTTCAATTACCTTGTGCAGAAAGGGAAGGTTGGATACAGGTTTGTAGCTGGTGGTCAATCCATCTGGGTCCAGGGAAGGTATTTTGAGGAAAGGTCTGATGATTGCTTTCTGCCGTAAAGCAAGAAATATCCCCGATTGTAAGGAACAGTTTACAATTTTGCGGAATGCCGGTATAAACAAGTCAGGACATTTCAATATGAATTAGGTTGGGCCAGGATCCAGGTCACAGGTAGTTTGGCGAAGGTGAAGGAGGATGCTTGATGTCACTTCTTCATCAGTTTCCTTGAAGTTTGACCAAGGTGTTGCGTTGTCTCTGCCAGGGCCGGCCTTAGGTTTCACAGCGCCCTGAGCAGAACCAGATTTTGGTGCCCCCCCCCAAATTCATCCTCTTCGCGTGTGAGCGCACCACACACATACACTAATGGGGGGGGGGGGGGATCTGCTGCCTAAATACACTAAAAGGAGATCTGCGACTGTAAGACTAGTAGCCTAAGCCTATATACACTAAAGGGGGGATCTGCCTACAGTAAAGGTTAGATAGGTAGCTGCCCCCAGTATAGATTAGATAGGTAGCTGCCCCCAGTATAGGTTAGATAGGTAGCTGCCCCCAGTATAGTTTAGATAGGTAGCTGCCCCCAGTATAGATTAGATAGGTAGCTGCCCCCAGTATAGATTAGATAGGTAGCTGCCCCCCCCCCCAGTATAGGTTAGATAGGTAGCTGCCCCCAGTATAGATTAGATAGGTAGCTGCCCCCCCCAGTATAGGTTAGATAGGTAGCTGCCCCCAGTATAGATTAGATAGGTAGCTGCCCCCAGTATAGATTAGATAGGTAGCTGCTGCCCCCAGTATAGATTAGATAGGTAGCTGCTGCCCCCAGTATAGATTAGATAGGTAGCTGCCCCCCCCAGTATAGATTAGATAGGTAGCTGCCCCCCCCCAGTATAGGTTAGATAGGTAGCTGCCCCCCCAGTATAGGTTAGATAGGTAGGTTCCCTCAGTATAGTATAGATAGGTAGCTGCCCCCAGTATAGGTTAGATAGGTAGCTGCCCCCAGTATAGGTTAGATAGGTAGCTGCCCCCAGTATAGGTTAGATAGGTAGCTGCCCCCAGTATAGGTTAGATAGGTAGCTGCCCCCAGTATAGATTAGATAAGTAGCTGCCCCCAGCATAGGTTAGATAGGTAGCTGCCCCCAGTATAGGTTAGATAGGTAGCTGCCCCCAGTATAGATTAGATAGGTAGGTGCCCCCAGTATAGGTTAGATAGGTAGCTGCCCCCAGTATAAGTTAGATAGGTAGCTGCCCCTCCAGTATAGGTTAGATAGGTAGGTGCCCACAGTATAGGTTAGATAGGTAGGTGCCCCCAGTATAGATTAGATAGGTAGCTGCCCCCCCCCAGTATAGGTTAGATAGGTAGGTGCCCCCAGTATAGATTAGATAGGTAGCTGCCCCCCCCCCCCTCAGTATAGGTTAGATAGGTAGGTGCCCCCAGTATAGATTAGATAGGTAGCTGCCCCCCCCCTCAGTATAGGTTAGATAGGTAGGTGCCCCCAGTATAGATTAGATAGGTAGGTGCCCCCAGTATAGGTTAGATAGATAGCTGGGCAGCACGGTGGCGTAGTGGTTAGCTCTCTCGCCTTGCAGCGCTGGGTCCCTGGTTCGAATCCCAGCCAGGGCATTATCTGCAAAGAGTTTGTATGTTCTTTCCGTGTCTGCGTGGGTTTCCTCCGGGCACTCCGGTTTCCTCCCACATTCCAAAAACATACGGATAAGTTAATTGGCTCCCCCTAAAAAAATTGGCCCTAGACTACAGTACTTACACTACATAATATAGACATATGGCAATGGTAGGGATTAGATTGTGAGCTCCTTTGAGGGACAGTTAGTGACAAGATATGTGTGTGTGCGTATGTATATATATATATATATATATATATATATATATATGTATGTATGTATATGTATATATGTGTATACACATATATATATGCACACACAATGTACAGCGCTGCGTAATATGTCGGCGCTATATAAATACTAAATAATAATAATAATAATAAAATAGCTGCCCCCAGTATAAGTTAGATAGGTAGCTGCCCCTCCAGTATAGGTTAGATAGGTAGGTGCCCCCAGTATAGGTTAGATAGGTAGGTGCCCCCAGTATAGATTAGATAGGTAGCTGCCCCCCCCCCCCCAGTATAGGTTAGATAGGTAGGTGCCCCCAGTATAGATTAGATAGGTAGCTGCCCCCCCCCCCCCCCCCCCCTCAGTATAGGTTAGATAGGTAGATGCCCCCAGTATAGATTAGATAGGTAGCTGCCCCCCAGTATAGATTAGATAGGTAGCTGCCCCCAGTATAGATTAGATAGGTAGCTGCCCCCCCAGTACAGGCTAGATAGGTAGGTGCCCCCAGTATAGATTAGGTAGGTAGGTAGGTGCTCCCCTCATACTGGAGGGGGAGCCGCGGGGAGGGCAGCCCGACCTCTCCCTCCCTTCCTCTCCGGGCCACCCTCCGTGCTCCCCCCTCCGATGCAGACTGCAGCAGAGCCAGAGAGAACAACTCACCTCCCTGGTTCCGATCGCCGGCGCCTCTCACGGTGTCTCACTTGCCGCTGGTCTCCTCTTGTACATTGACACTGATACACAGTAAACTTCCTGTTAAGCAGGAAGTTTATTGTGCATCAGTGACAATGTACAAGAGGAGACCAGCGGCAAGTGAGAGGCGCCGGCGATCGGAACCAGGGAGGTGAGTTGTTCTCACTGCTGCAGTCTGCACTCTGCAGGGGGGAGCACGGAGAGCGCCCGGAGAGGAGGGAGGGAGAGGTCGGGCTGCTCTCCCCGCGGCTCCCCCCTCCATCACGGTGGCCGCACGGGGGGGGGGGGGGGGGGGGGGGCGGAGCGAGACGGACACGGCCAGCTTCCAAATTGAAACACATGCGGCCAGGCGGCAGGAGCGCCCCCTGGAAGCCGGCGCCCTGAGCGATCGCACAGGTCGCTCAGGTCAAAGGCCGGCCCTGGTCTCTGCTAATGTTCTTCAACACTATATTAGGCTCAGATGCTGTAAGTTGGATGATGGCAAAGACTTTGCCTGAGAAGAAATGGACAAATTGCTCCCAGAGGTCTTTTGAAGGCTGGATATTAGATTTATAGCATGCCGGGCTGCAGAGATTATTCACTGTGTGGAACACTTGGGCTTGTTTGTTAACTGCATTTAAAATTTCATGTGATAAAAAGGATAACTTTTTCTTAGTGATTACACTTTGGTAGTACTTCAAGTGGAGGATTAGGGCTCAGACACACTATAAGCGCTTTTCTGAGCACTAAGCTGTCAGCCATCACTTTTTAGCTGTCAACTCAACGTCACTATCGAAATGCGTACAAACAGGCGACATATAAGTGTAATGCACAAAAAGATGTGCAAAAAAAAAACCAGCGTGGCCTCCAGGGTGCCATACTTACCAAAAAAAGAGGGTACATAAAAGAGCCTGGTCCTCTCTCACCTATAAAAAACAAAGATAAAAAGAAACATCAAAAAGTTGATGAGGAAATAAACCTTCACAAAATACATACAGCAGTTTCAAATTACCAATTCAAATTGATATCATAACCCTATTCATCCCAAATCTGACCGTATCACGTTCTCTAATCCATTTTGTTTCCTTCATAAGCAGTTGTTTCAATCTATCACCACTAGAGATGAGCCGAAATTTTCGAAATTTCGAACTGCTTTTATTACGAATGCGAAATTTAACATTACGACCCAAATTCGTAATTTCGTAATTAATTTTCAAATCGTAATTTACAATTTCGTAATCGAAATTTTACTCCCGTAATGACGAATTTCGTGTCTCCAACCGAAATTTTACTTTTTCAAGTTTGTAAGGGTTTCTATCCCTCTAGATGCCTAAAATGAATAGCACAGCCAGCCAGCCAGCCTCCTCCTCCTCCTCCTCCTCCTCCTCCTCCTCCTCCTCCTCCTCCTCCTCCTCCTCCTCCTCCTCCTCCTCCTCCTCCTCCTCCTCCTCCTCCTCCTCCTCCTCTCTCTCTCTCTCTCTCTCTCTCTCTCTAGAGATCTGTAGTATTTCAAAACCATACTCACATTCATGACATGTCCAGGGATCAAACCCAGGCCAACCACATGGAAGACAGCTATGCTCACCACCATACCACCAAACACACACTAAATAGACTGCTAACCTAAATCTTACTTGTAGACAGTCATATGAGACACATGCTGGGTGCAGGGCTTTGTGATTGGACCATGGACCATGCGATAGAGTGAGGTGCAAAAATGAAATCATGCCTAGCAGAGGATGGTTTCACAATGCTAAATGCTAGGCTGGCTGTGGTGCAATTGGTTAGTGCGTCTGGCTGGTAACAGCAAGGTTACAGGTTCGATTCCATCCAGGCATGTCTTTTCCTTTTGCGTTCAACAGTTGTCCAAACACCGAGCACAAAGTTTTGCATGCGTAAAGTTTTACGCACGCAAAATACCCCATGGGGTTCAATGGCGCAGCGCGCGCACGCAAAAGGAAAAGACATGCCTGGATGGAATCAAACCTGTAACCTTGCTGTTACCAGCCAGACGCACTAACCAATTGCACCACAGCCAGCCTAGCATTTAGCTCGTCCGAGAGAGAGAGAGAAGGAGGAGGAGGGTTGGTTGGTTATTCATTTTAGGCATCTAGAGGGATAGAAACCTTTGCAAACTTTAAAATACTAAATTTCGTAATCGTAATTACGAAAATTTGCGTAATTTGCGAAAATTACGAAATTTCGATTACTGCTAAAATCGTAATTGTAGTAATTTCGCGAAATTTCGGAAATTCGTAATTAGGTCATTACGCTCATCCCTGATCACCACCTTTAAAGAAAACCTGAGGCGGGGTTCTATGACTGCAATCCACATACAGATTGCTGATGTACCTGCCTCTCTCCTTCAGATGCTGGAACTGGCATGTAGCTGCGTGTGGAATTAGAGATCGGACCTCTAAGGTGACAATGCTCTCCCCTCATGCTGCGACCCCTCCTGCCGCACAAAATGTCACCGGATTTTCGCAGGGGGTCCAGTGATTTCAAGTTACACCCCTGGGGAGAATTCAAACCAAAGTTCTCCTCTAATAGACTCCATTAGGGTTCACAGCAATGGTTTAAAGGACCACTGTCGCAAAAATCTTACATTTTAAAATACATGAAAAAACCCATACAAATAAGAAGCATGTTTCTTCCAGAGTAAAATGAGCCATACATTGCTTTTCTCCTATGTTGCTGTCTCTTAAAGTAGGTAGTAGAAATCTGACGTTACTGACAGGTTTTGGGCTAGTTCATCTCCCCATAGGGGATTCTCAGCATGGCCTTTATTCTTTATAAAGACACTCCTTTAAAAAGATTTATAAAAGATGCTGGCCAGCCTCCGTGCTTGCTACACACCAGTGGCGTACAGTAGCTATGGAGCTATGCCCCCCCCCCCCCCCCCCAAGCACTCTATACGTAACAATTGATATGGCGCAACAAAACCTGCCAAGGTCATCTACTGTATTACAGTTGCAAGAAGGGAATGGGGAACAGTTTGTTAATGATTACTACTATTCATAGCATCTATAGAGGTGATTATTACCACCACAGGACCAATAAACAGCTTATACTTTGGTTTAGGAAGGGCCCCATGGGGCCCTCTGGTCTAAGGGCCCCAATGCGGTCATTACCTCTGCAACCCCTATTGCTACACCACTGCTACACACTTTTTTTGGCAGTTGGACGGAGCAACTGCCATTCACTAAGTGCTTTTGAAAATAAAGATAACCCTGAGAATCCCCCAAGAGGAGATGGGCTATTCCAAAACCTGTTAGTTCTGTCAGATTTCTACTACTTACTGTAAGTAAAAGAAACCTAGGAGAAAAGTAATTTATTGTTCATTTTACTTTGAAAGAATCGTACTTCTTATCTGTATAGGTTTACATATATTTTAAATTTTAAGATTTTCGTGACAGTGGTCCTTTAACCGCTTGCCGACCGCCTAACGCCGATTGGCGTAAAGTCCTTGGGGCTCGCAGTGCAGGAGATCGCGCGCAGGGTGCGTGCGCATCTCCTGTTCGGGGGGTGGAGCTCCGCCCCTCCTTCAGTCTCCGAGCGGCAACTGTTAGACGGCGGAATCGCCGTCTAAATACATTGTACATCGCTTCGATCAGCAGCAGCGCTGTACTGGGGACAGCCGTGTGACACGGCTGTCCCCCTGGGACACTGGAGAGCGATCGGCTCTCCTAGGCAGAAGCCATGATTGGCCGGCTGTGGGGAGGGAGGGAGGGAGGGAAAGGATTTAAAGAAGAAGCTGTTTTTTTAACAAAAACAATAACAAAAATATTTATGTAAAAAAAAATAAACACAGAGGGGGCGATCAGACCCCACCAACAGAGAGCTCTAATGGTGGGGTGAAAAGAGGGGGGAAATCACTTGTGTGCTGTGTTGTGCGGTCCTGCAGCTTGGCCTTAAAGCTGCAGTGGCCTATTTCACTAAAAATGGCCTGGTCACTAGGGGGGTTTAGCACTGCGGTCCTCAAGAGGCTAAGTTTACAAACTATTCAAAATGTTTGCTGTCCACCTGGTGAACTGCACACTGAGACGATCAGCCCTCACTAATCACCACTTTATGTAGTGGCTGCCTATGTGAACATAGGCACTGAGGATTATACCAGTGATGACAATAATGATTATAGGCTATGAGAACCTTCAGCGTGTAAAGACAGTAGTAGCTATTAGGGTGACTTGTTTGAACTGCAGCTGCATGCAAAGTAGGAAGTGAACACTAAGCCACCGGATGAACATTTGGGAGGGCTAGCACAGACAGCTTGTGACAGGCAACAAACCTTTAGAAAGAGAGACCTGTATCTGTTGTGTATACCTCTGTAGCAGTGGTCCTCAAACTAAGGCCCGTGAGCCGAATGTGGCCCCCCACACACAAAATGTATTAAAGATGCGGTCAGCTACATTTTTAAATATTGATGGTCCGCATATAGAATGAAGCCAGAAAGCAGTAATTCGCTGGTTTCCAATTAAATTCCACATCAGGTGACACTAATGCCCAATTGGACTGAAGGTTGTCACCTTAGTATGCATCACTGTCTGGCCCGCAAGGACTTCTATGTATACTCCGCTCCCCAGCAGTCTGAAGTATGTTGACCCGGCCCTCGACCCAAAACGTTTGGGGATTCTTGCTCTATAGTCTGGGCCTTCTTAACTATGAAAGCAGATGATAAGTTTGAGGCATTTTGCACCATGTGCAAGCAAAAACTTGATGACAGACTGGCTCTCATTTGGGAACAACTATATTAATAACACATATGAATAACCTTGACAAGGTGCAGTGGAAACATTACAAAACAACTGGACAACAAGGTAGCCAATCCTAAACTTCTACTGTTCATCTTCTTCCAGCTTCCCCCATCCACAGTGACGAACCTCACCACCCCAAAGCCATCATAGAACCCTTTCAAGCGTCATATGATTTTCATGTTGTCACGAGAAGTCAGTCCTCAGACAGTGAGAAAATTGCAGATTCTCCCAGAAGTAGTTGTAGCATCAGAATATCTATCTTACCTGCAGTATGTACCAGCTATTCCTTTACCTCCAGAAGCTCTCAGTCATTGCAGTCCTCCCTCCCAGATTTGAGCAAAAAGGTGCTCTGTCTCCTAGCCTCTCAGTTAAATGTGTGTGTAGTCAATCTGCTGGCATTGCAGTTGTTACCATACAGACATGTAGACACAGCATTTTTTGAGAGACTACACGTTTCTTAAATCCCCTTTCTTAAATGGAAGGGATGCTTGGACTGGCAGCTGCTGAGATTTGGCTTGATGGATAGGTTAATTGCTGCGTGAGGTAGAGGCCTGATAGAAAGGCTGATGGTTCCAGGAGCTGGAGATGTGCTAGATAGCTGTTGGGGGTGCGTGCGTCCACTGGGCTGCTGACTACTTGGTTTTAAGGTTGAAAGACATAGCATATTTTTAATATTTACCTTTTGAAATTCATAAATTACATTTACTGTCCGCTTTATTAGGTACACCTTGCTAGATTCAACAAGGTGAGCAAAACAGAAATCTTGGTCCTTATTGGCTTGATAGCATTGGTGCTTCCAAAAGAAGCTCAATTTAAATGAGATCTGGTGACTGTGGAAGCCATTGGCTTACACAATGAACTCATTGTTATGTTTAAGAAACCAGTACGAGCTGATGTGAGCTCTGACTGTGGCATGATACATTATCCTGCTGTAAGGAGCTGTCAGAAGACATGTACAGTGAGGTTATAAAGGGATGGACATAGTCAAAACAATACTCAGGAAGGATTTGGCATTTAACTGATGTTCAGTTGGTTCTAAGGGTCCCCTCCCAAAGTGTGCCAATAAAATGTCCCTTACACCAGAATGAGCAGCCTGAACTTTTGACACAATGCAGGATGGATCTATGATTTCATATTGTCCATTCCAAATTCTGTCCCTACCATATGAATGCTCCAACTGACATCTAGACTTAACAAACTAGGCAGCATTCTTCTAATCTTGTATTATCTATTTTGGTAAGCTTTTGCCAATTATAGCTTCAGTTTCCTGTTTTCAGCTGACAGAAGTTGCGCCCGTCGTAGTCTCCGGCTACAGTAACCCATATGTATCAAGGGTTCCACATGTTGTGTATAGGGGTGAGCTTGAATTTTTGCAAAAGTAATTTTCACTTTGAAATGTGAATTTTCACCTGACTCGCAAAACTGTAACGAATTATTGCAAAATATACATTAAAGTCTAGTTCACATTGCTCAGTTGCATAGTAGAATAGTTCTGCATGTCAACTCACTGCCCATGCAATTCTATGGGCCTGCTCACATTATTGCATTGTAACTGATCACGTTACTCTATTCTCGCTGCTTGCAGGATTTGTATTAACCTCCCTGGTATTCAGTTTCTGCTGGATTTCTGTGCAAAAAGTGATCCAATTAATTTTCATAACCCTCTTTTCTGTAACTTACCAAAATGTGTCAAGCAACAGTCTATTATACATTTTGAGAATAATATATGCTTGAAACACAAAATCAAATCAAAACTAAAATGACTCCCAAAAATCTCTGATGATTTACATTTCTGAGCTGTGACTGCTCAGCCTGCACTGCATGTAAAGGTAGCCATACATCTAGCGATGATAGACAGAATCGACCAAGAGACAAATATTTCCCTGATTGAATTTGATTAGCGAGAGATCTGCCGTCTGCCTATACACCGAAGCCTGATTCCCGATCAATTTCAGCATGAAATCTCTTGAGGATCGTTTGTGTCCATCTTCTCACTGCTGCCCCCTAGTGTATAAATGTACCTCTGCGTGTGCATTTATACATTATCTGTCCTGTGTCGCCCAGCGTGCGGTGCTCATCCGCCTGCGGAATTCCCCGCGAAGTTATTGTATTGAACTCAATACAAAATAAATAATTTGCTGCCAGATGTTGATGAAGCTGTGTGACCCTAGCGTCATCTACACCAATCACCGCGGAACATGTCACTATAGGAGAGTACACAGCGAGAGATCAGCACCCTAATGGTAAGTATATGTGTCCGCAGTATAGGTTGCCAGCTATAGGCACCCCAGATTAGGTAGACAGCTATAGGTGCCCCAGTATAGATTAACCAGGTATATGTGCCCCAGTATAGGTTAGCCAGCTCTAGGTGCCCCAGTAAAGGTTATCCAGCTATAGGTGCCCCAGTATAGTTAGCCAGCTATAGGTGCCTCAGTAGAGAAAGCCAGCTATAGGTGCCCCAGTATAGTTAGCAAGGTGACCTAGTATAGTTTGCCAGCTATTGGTGCCCCAGTATAGTTAGCCAGCTTTAGGTTCCTCAGTACAGGTGAACTAGCTATAGGTGCCCCATTACAGGTTAACTCCCTCTGCAGCAATAGCAATGGATCTCTGCACTCCCTGGTCATAGTATTGACATCTTGAAAACAAAAAGCAATTGCACATTAACTTGTAGCATGTGTCTTGAAAGCGAAAATATAATGCATTGCTTCAGAACAGTAAGTAAAGCCATAATTCCTTTTCTTCCATGAAGAAAAAACATGCATCTAGTATCCTGATTTATGGCACAATTATGGCATTAATTTTAAAAAGTCATTTATGCAGCTGAGTTTGCAAAGCGTTGATTTTGAACACTTTGGCATTGGCCAATCAATAGCATGGACTTATATGGCTTTGTGAGTGTGGCTTGTGGATGTAGCAATACAAGCTACCAAGATAAGTAACGGAGGACAACCACAATGTATTTTACATGAACAAAATTAAACGGAAGAGCCATGTAAACATCCAGCAAAGAATAATATTGCCCCAGGGGCATAACAATAGACCCTGCAAGGGATGCAGGCGCAGGGGGGCCCAGAAGCCACAGGGGGCACCGTGGTAGGAGAAGTTTCTTTTCCCTATCCTGAGAGACTGACAACTAAGACTACAACTTTCTGTTCTCTGCACAGTTGTTCTACTGACTGTATCTGCTCAGCCACTGATAAGGAATCATACAAAGTTTTGCAGACAAAGATTTGTAGACAGTCCCTATTCGGTTAAGGAAAGGTGGGGGAGAAAGGCTGCGCATCCCTAAACACATGCTGCAATTGAATGGTTAATCGCACAGGCATACCCCGCCTCTGCCAGACTGAAAAATGCATGCCCTGCATCCAAGACAAGTGCTAACATTTATTAAACTAGGAGGTACTTCAGCTTCCAATATGGTTTGCTTGCAAAGTATATTATACTAGACACTTGCGCCACGGTGAGGCAGACCTCCGGGCAAGTGACCTAACCTAAATTTTAAACCTCGGGAGCAGCTAAGCAGAAAAAAATGTGTAACTTACATTTCGTATAACAGCGAGGAGAACGCCAGCGCATACCACTAAGGCTGCATCTGAAATGACCACCAGCTCAGTGTGTAGCACCTATATAGACTTTCTACACACTTCGCATTCAATTCAGATGCAAATCATATGCAAATCTGCTACTACTTATCATGCAAACAGGAAACTCAGGAGGAGGGGCTGAGAGCAGCTAACCTGACAGTTACATAGTTACAAAGTTAAGGAAAGGTGGGGGGAAAAGGCTGCGCATCCCTAAACACATGCTGCAATTGAATGGTTAATCGCACAGGCATGATAAGTAGTAGCAGATTTGCATATGATTTGCATCTGAATTGAATGCGAAGTGTGTAGAAAGTCTATATAGGTGCTACACACTGAGCTGGTGGTCATTTCAGATGCAGCCTTAGTGGTATGCGCTGGAGTTCTCCTCGCTGTTATACCAAATGTAAGTTACACATTTTTTTCTGCTTAGCTGCTCCCGAGGTTTTAAATTTAGGTTAGGTCACTTGCCCGGAGGTCTGCCTCACCGTGGCGCAAGTGTCTAGTATAATATACTTTGCATGCAAACCATATTGGAAGCTAAAGTACCTCCTAGTTTAATAAATGTTAGCACTTGTCTTGGATGCAGGGCATGCATTTTTCAGTCTGGCAGAGGCGGTGTATGCCTGTGCGATTAACCATTCAATTGCAGCATGTGTTTAGGGATGCGCAGCCTTCCCCCCCCACCTTTCCTTAACTTTGTAACTATGTAACTGTCAGGTTAGCTGCTCCCAGCCCCTCCTCCTGAGTTTCCTGTTTGCATGATAAGTAGTAGCAGATTTGCATATGATTTGCATCTGAATTGAATGCGAAGTGTGTAGAAAGTCTATATAGGTGCTACACACTGAGCTGGTGGTCATTTCAGATGCAGCCTTAGTGGTATGCGCTGGCGTTCTCCTCGCAGAGTCCCTATTCAGTGTTCAGCAGAGTGCACAGTGCCCTGCCCCCAGCCTCTTTACCCCTCCCCAAGCGCTGTGTACTGTAGTGATGCTGGAGGAGTCTGCAGAGCCAGTTCTGTTTCATCAGAGTAGGACAGAGTGAGTGTAATAAGCTGATGCTGGGAGCACACTCATCTATCGGTTTTCTGCATATGTTTTCTGCACACCATGTGTGTCTGTATGTGTGAAAACATGCATGTTTTATCACAGAAGTGAATGCACTTGATAGAGAAAATGCCAGCAGTGCTTCACTGCTGCCTGTTTTTATCTGCATGGGGAAAACGCATTCAAGTGTGCTCTAGCCAATTGAATAACATTGGTTCTCAGTTTACCTGTGCAGAAAGCATGGTGGGAGGGGGAGGGGGTCCCCATCCAAAGTTTTGCAGGGGGCCCCAGTGATTTCTAGTTACGCCTCTGTATTGTTCTATTTAAATAAGCAAATGCAGATCATAATTTCCCAAAAAAGCAGACCATAATGTAATGTAAGACAGTTGGTGACGCCATGCAAATACCTCTTTTTTGCCTTTGTAATCTAAGGCTGCATCCAGAACTGCGCTGTATAGCACACTTTTAGCCAATATACAAAACCCTAGTGGTTCTCCATAAATTAAATTGTTATGTTGCTACTCTCACAAACCCAACTCACAGAATCACACAAATTCACAATTTGCACTGATAAAAATCAAAATATCACTAGGCAACCATGCTATGTTCATCAAAGGTATTATATTATATAACCTTTCCCACTGCCCTTCAACGATTTATGGTGCCTTGCCAAACCTTGGGTCGGAACCTGCTCTCCATTATCATCTCCTTTGGTTGAATGCTGATAGGAGCATACATCTGCATGCTTTGAGCTGGGCTGAGCAACATAATTTTTGGATGTCAGCAAAATTCACAATTAACTACCGTATTTATTTTATGGACACAGTATAGGGGTGCTAGGTGCATTAGTTATTTTAAATGCAAGATTCAAAAATTATTTTAAGACTACAGAAATTGCATTCTGGATAACTGTTTGGCATACAGAGGCTTGAAGTAATGATTTTTTTTTATCATGACCACTGTACTTGAGTGATGAATTATGGTCTACTATAGAAATCAATGAAATATATGCATGTGTGAACTGTAAATGTATTTATTTTTTAAATTATGTTGACAGATGGCATTCCTTGGCATGACACTTGTATCTTTTTTCATACAACTGAATATTGTGATCCAGAAAAGCATCAAACACTACTTGCAAGACTTATGGAATTTCTTGGAGGTATGCTGTAACTAAAATTTTTAATCATTGTAGTCCTATTTGTTGCATGTTGCAAAGTTATACTAGACTACAGTGCAAAAGTGGAAGTGGAGCAATACCAATGTCAAATAGAACATCCAAAATAAAAGTACTGCTGGAGTACTAATGTTAATGGGCCTGATGTAGTAAACTCTGATAAAGTTGGCACGCTATAGTGACCTGTGGCTACAACCATTAAATACTATGTAGTAGCCCAGGGTTAAAGTTAGACATTTGGTGGAGGGTTAAGATAAGGCACCTACCAGGGGGGCTTAGACGGTGGGGTTAGGTGGTGAGGTTAGGCACATAAGGTAAGGTTAAGGTGAGGCTCCACTCAGCGCCCAATTGATGTGGTAGTGCCACAATACGTACTCTATTTATTTGATTATACCCTATGTGGCCTAATGGAAAATGGAGAGCGGAGAGAATGGGGAGGGAAAGAACATGTGGGGCTTTCCATTCCTACTTCACAGCCTGCGTTGGCATTGAGAAGGGCCAATAGCCAGCTTCACTCAGGAGTTGGAATAGGAGGATGGAGATGAGGAAGAAACAGAGGATGTGGAAGAATATTTTAGAGATGCACATCAATTCTGCAGCCATACCCCAGGCATTGTGTGGGCAAGGGACAAACTGGAGCTGCTGCTGCTGCTTGAAGAGGAGGATTTGAAGAATATTTTTACTTAAGGACTCCTGAGTAGGGTGAGCCCAGGGGCCATCTATCTCAAATGTCAGTGCACATGTTGCGATGCTAGGTAGGCCCCATATTTACAGTATAAAAAGTGGGAGAACTATTGGCTGGCTATTATTCTGAATATAGCCAACCAATATAAATAATAAGATAAATATAGTGCTTTTATGATTACGGATGATCTAGCCCAACGTGGAGGACTGCCATTACTCCACATATAACCCTAGATTTAACTGTGACTTTCCCCTTCTTTTATGGGATGGGGCAAAGTCCAAACAATAGCCTTATTTATTTATTTACTAGCTGATGGCCCGGCGTTGCCCGGGTATGTATTTATCTGGTTTTGGCTCTGCCCACTTTTCCTAACCAATGGTTTTAACCAATTTTTCTAACCAGTCAATGACCTCGTTTGTGAGCTTTGCGGTCTTTGGCATCAATAATTTCAATTGAAATTAAACAAATCTGATTGTCTGTGGCTCCACCCCCTTTTCTGAATTTAAACCCCAGTCACCCAGTGACCAACTGTACCAGGTTTGAGGCTTGTGCCATTAACAGTGCAAGAATGGCAGCAATTAAATATTCCCCTTGAAATTCAATAGTTGAATTTTGATTGGCTTTTGTAGGCGCCACCCACTTTTCTGAATATTAATCCCAGTCACCCAGTGACCAACTGTGCAAAGTTTGATAACCCTACTATTAACAGTGTAAGAATGGCTGCAGTTTGTCTCCGTCCACTTTTTGGTTATGGGGATAAAAAGTATCCTATATGTTATTTCAGGTAATGTACTATGTGTATGACAAATTTCATTCAAATCCGATCAGCCGTTGTTGCGTGATTTAGTAACAAACATCCAAACTTTCGCATTTCTAATATTAGTGAGATTTATTTCTAAAAACAAAAGGACTTGCTCCAGTCCTAGTATTGCTTCATTAACCAGCCTGGCGGTATGGATGAGCTCAGCTCGTCCATTACCGCCGGAGGCTGCCGCTCAGGCTCTGCTGGGCCGATTTTTATCAAATAAAAAGGTGCACACGCAGCCGGCACTTTGCCAGCCGTGTGTGCTACCTGATCGCTGCCACAGCGCGGCAATCCGCCGCGTGCAGCGGCGAAAAAGGGTCCCCCCAGCCGCCCGAGCCCAGCGCAGCCGGACCAAACAGTTCCGGTCAGTGCTAAGCGCTGGATCGGAGGCGGCTGACGTCAGGACGTCGGCTGACATCCATGACGTCACTCCACTCGTCGCCATGGCGACGAGGAAAGCGAAATCGCGGCCTTTCTTGTTACTTCTAATCGCCGGAGTACGCAACAGGAGCGCCCTCTAGTGGGCTTTCATGCAGCCAACTTTTAGTTGGCTGCATGCAATATTTTTTTTTTTATTAAAAAAACCGTCCAGTCGCCAACCTGGCAATCTTAACCTCCTGGGCGATACAATAATATCACCAGGGGGCGGCCGGCAGCGCAGCACTTTTTTTTTTTTTAATCATGTAGCTAGCCCAGCGCTAGCTACATGATAGTCGCTGTGCAGCGGCATCCCCCACCCCCTCCGATCGCATCCGGCGATCAGAGCAAACAGGAAATTGTTCAGAACGGGATTTCCTGTTTGGCTTCCCCCGTCGCCATGGAAACGATTGGGATGACGTCATCGACGTCGTGACGTCAGAGGGAGTCATGATCCACCCCTCAGCGCTGCCTGGCACTGATTGGCCAGGCTGCGCACGGGGTCTGGGGGGGTGGCGCGGCAAGGCGGGTAGCGGCGAATCAGCGTGGAGCGGCGGCGATCGGTATATACACGCAGCTAGCAGAGTGCTAGCTGTGTGCAACAAAAAAAATGTATGCAAATCGGCCCACCAGGGCCTGAGAAATCCTCTGCGGCGGTTTTCCCCGAGCTCAGCTCGGGATTATCGCCCAGAGGGTTAATAGAACGTTAAACTTTGACTTAGATATTTTTCTTTTTTTCTGTCTTACATGGACTCTCCTTGTATTTGTTTCTATGCTAAGGTTTACAACATTTTCTAAATAAATCAAAAACAAAAGTTTGCTTTCCTAAAACAGAAAGAATTTGCGATAATTCAGGTTGGAGTGAGCTCGAGATGTCTCCCAGGCACCACTGCTGAATATATGCAAATTAACCATTGTACCCTTAGAAGCTAAACACACCTCCAGAACCGCTGGAATGCAATGATGTGTCAGCTTGTTAATATGTACAGAGCCATAACAATCCAACATGCATACAGACTGTTTCGGATTGTTTGATCCTCATCAGTGCATGGCATGGATTAATTTGGCTCTATGGAGTAGGGCTTGTAAATCCGAGAGGCACAGACTAACCAGCAAGCTCATGGTGACCCAGAACTCATTGGGGTGTGTAAGGGACTACAATGATCCTAAAAGCCCCCTTACTAAGATGTTAAGAAAAACAAAAGTTTGCTTTCCTAAAACAGAAAGAATTTGCGATAATTCAGGTTGGAGTGAGCTCGAGATGTCTCACAGGCACCACTGCTGAATATATGCAAATTAACCATTGTACCCTTAGAAGCTAAATAAATCACACACATGAAACAAGCATGCTGCTGCTAATCCAGTCAGATTTCAGTCCAAAACACCTGATATTAATGTTTGTTCATGAACCTGATATTCATGTTATTTTGTAGCTAAAAGTATTATGCTAGGTACATACGATGCATTTTTTCTGTTGATTTTCTGTCAGATCGATTCTCCGCTCAATTTTCTGCTTGATGTTCTTATCTTTTCTTATCAATTTCCATTCACTTCTATGAGAAATCGACCAGTAAAATGATCAGAAATAATATTGGACATGACGGTCCGGAATTTATCTATCAAACCATCTATCAGCCGAAAAAACATATGGTGTGTACCTAGCATTAGAGGTAGATGATAAGCAGGACAGCCAGGCAATTTGAATTGTTAAAAAGGAAATAAATATGTCAGTGTCTATAGCAGGGGTGTCAAACTCAAACAGACGGAGGGCCGAAAGGTAAAACTTAAACCAGGTCGAGGGCCGACAGCCATATCCCCCCCCCCCCCAACCAACCATTTGGAATGATCGCACAACACCCCACAATTTGCACCGCATGTTATAGCTGCAGTGCAACAACAACAAAAAAGAAAATTCTGTTTAGGTTAACCAGGCATAGTTGCCCCTTGTAAAGGTTAGCCAGGTATGTGCCACCAGTATAGGTATCCAGGCATAGGAGCCCCAGAATAGGTAGCTAGGCATAGCCGGTGCCTCAGTATAGGTAGCCAGGCTTAGCAGGTGCCCCACTATAGGTAGCCAAGTATAGGTAAGTGCCTCAGTATAGGTAGCCAGGCAATAGGTAGGTGTGCCAGTATAGGTAGCCTGGCAATAGGTAGGTGTCACAGTACAGGTGGATAGGCATAGGTAGGTGCTTCAGTATAGGTAGCCAGGCAATAGGTAGCTGTGCCAGTATAAGTAGCCAGGCAATAGGTAGGTGTGCCAGTAAAGGTAGCCAGGCAATAGTTAGATGTTTCAGTATAGGTAGCCAGGCAAGTAGGTGTGCCAGTATATTAGGTAGCCAGGCAATTGGTAGGTTCCCCAGTATAGGTAGCTAAGCATAGGTAGGTGCCTCAGTATAGATAGCCAGGCAATAGGTAGGTGCCCTAGTATAGGTAGCTAGGCATAGGTAGGTGCCTCAGCATAGGTAGCCAGGCAATAGGTAGGTGTGCCAATATAGGTGGCCAGGCAATAGGTAGGAGTCCCAGTATAGGTAGCCAGGCTATAGGTAGATGCCTCAGTATAGGTAGACAGGCAATAGGTAGGCATAGGAGGGCATAGGCATCGGGGGGGGGATGTGTGCAGAGGCATACGTTACCTTGTCCTGGGCTGCCGATCGCTCCTTCCCTCCGCTCCTTCACTTCTTCCATTCGTTTGCTGTAGTCCTGCAGCCGGCCAATCACCATGTGGTTTCAGTCTCCGCATGGTGATTGGCTGGCTGCCGGACTACAGCAAACAAATGGAAGAAGTGAAGGAGCGTAGGGAAGGAGCGATCGCCGGCCCAGGACAAGGTAACGTATGCCTATTACACACATCCTCCACCTATGCCCTCCAGTGTTCTGCTGCCTCTCTCCCCCAACCCCCGCTGCCTATACTAGCAGCCCCCTGCATGTTTTTCATGGTGCACCGCTCTGCAATAAATGTATCATAAAACAAAATTTACCGTTTTATTGTATTTACATTAAAACGGCAAATAGCATTTTATGATACATTTATCGGCAGAAAGGTGTGCCATTTTTCTCCCTGTGCCATTTTCAGATGGACCCTGTTCCAGGGGAACAGTGTCATTACTCATTACAGAAGATAAATGTTGGAGTTTTGGAACGCTGGTCAAAGGTTACATTCCTGTCTGGTAGACCTGCCCCATAGTACAAATTTTGGGCTGAGATTCAAGCTTTTCTCTGGCTTAGATACAATGTTTATTTTATAATATTAATTTGATTAATTCTCAGCTCTTTTTGAAATAAGCCCAGTTACCAGTGGCGTAGCTAAGCAGCTATGGGCCCCAGTGCAAGTTTTGGATGGGGCCCCCCCAAGCACTCTATACATATCAATTGATATGGCGCACCAAAACCTGCCAAGGACAACCACAGTGTCAGAGGTCCAAGAAGGGGATGGGTAACAGCTTGTTAATGTTTACTACCATTCAAAACACCTTTAGTAGTAATTATTACAAGCACAGGACCAATAAAGAGCTAATACAGCGGTTGAGAGAGGGCCCTATGGGGCCCCTCTGGCCCAAGGGCCCCGATGCGGTTGCTACCTCTGCAACTCCTATTGCTATGCCACTGGCTGGTTACACATTGTAAATTAGAAGATAGACTTACTGTATTACAATTGCATCCTCAATTGGGAAAAAAATGATAGCTGAACTCTGGAAAAACAAAAAGATTTTGGAATGGATAGCTGAAATATCTGCCTACGTAGAATGTGAAAAATACTCCAGTACTAACAATGTGATTGAACATGGTGATATCAATCTATATGAGTTTTGGGTTACAAATTTAGACAGACAGCAACCAATAATTGACTGAGTTCAGATAGTGGAGGGACTTTTTTGACTATTGTCTTTTTTTCTCTTTTCCCTCTTCTGATTTCCCATTTTCCCCGTTTGTTGTCACCCACTTCCTTTTCCCTTTTTCTTTTAACGGCCCATGCTGCAAATTTGCCTTAGACTAAGAGTGAGCTGATGAATGAGCAGGCTAAAAATTGATGGTTTAGATGCCTGTAAAAAAAAAAAGAAAAGAAAAATAGATTGATTGATTAGGTCCATAACCAGGGCCGGACTTACCATAAGGCACGTGCCTAGTGCCTACAGGCGCCTGATGATGGAAAGGCGGCTCATTCCCCTCCCCGAGCACCTCTCTATTTCACTAAGCAGAGTCCTATTGAAATTGTAAATGAGAGGTTACTCATCCTGGTCTCTGCATTCCACTGACCAGATCTCCCTTCAGTCAGGGGCACCTCTAGCTACTTGATACTGAGGTTCCTCTAGCTACTTAATATTAAGGGTACGTCTGGTTACCTAATACTAAGGGGCACCTGTAGCTACCTATGATGATGGGCAATCGAAATAAGGAAGAAGTGACAGCTGGGCACACTTGCGGTGCGGTTTGGCGGGGTTTGTAGGTTCATGGAGCGCAAAGTCTAAGGCGCCAGGACATCTGTGCCTATAGGCTTCTGTGAGGTATATCCGGGCCTGTCCATAACACTGTCTTCAGTAGTCATTGGTGATGTTCCATGGCCCAGACTACCCTCCTTTTTTACTGTCGACTTCTTAGGAATGGCTTTCTTGCTGCAATTCAATTTGTCAACACCTGCTTCTCAAAGTCTTTTTAAAGTTAAAACTGAGACTTGCTTGCTACAACTATTAAGCTGCACTTGAAACTGTGGTTCCATGAGCTATCTATCATGCAAGCTGTTGACTCTCAGAAACGTATCTTCTGATGCTGTTTTGCTCTGTCAGATCTTTTCCTTTCAGAAGTTCCCATAGTTTCTGAGTGCCTTTTGATGGTGAAGGAGACTGTACTCACTGACTCTCTGGAATTGTTTTAAAAATTCTCTGTAGAAAATATCTATACTTTTGTTATGATAGTCTGTCTTTCTGCAATTTTCTCACCGTTTTTATAGCAATGCACTTATTTCTGCGGTGCTATACTATTCAAAATATGCTTATAAGGGTATGTTACCACGGTGTGTTCAAACACAGACAGGCAGATAGAAGAGGTTGTAGGTATTTAGGAAAATTTGGGACACCTGTAGAAATTGGTAGTAACAACTTTTAAAGAAAACCTGAACTGAAAATTAAAATCAAAATAAGCATACACAAGTCATACTCACCTCCCATGTAGTCTACTCCTCAGTGTCTTTCTCCTGTCCCGTGTCCTGTTTGTTCACTGTGATCAAGAGAATTCTCCGTCCTTCATTTTGAAAATGGCCATTACCCATAACAGCTTTCTGCTCAGCACACAGTTAAACTGTAACATCACCCACTTGAGCCATAGGGAAACCTGGACACATCAGTTCTCCTCTCAGCTGTAACTGACAGCAACTGATCTATAACTGAGAGTAACTGATATATTTCAATTCTTACAAAATATTGTCAGAACTGGAAGGTATTATTGTCAGAAGAAAATGGTGAGCTTCTGAGAGGAACTGATGGAAAGGTAACTATGTAATGTTCATTTGAAGTTACCTCATGTGTTTATTTTAAATATTTTTACTCAGTACAGGTTCTCTTTAAGGTTTGATAAACCTCTATTGCTGTAGAACAGTTTTAAGTTGTTAATTTATTTCTTGTTTTGTAACATTCTGAAATGTAATTTTTTTAAGTTTGGGGTAGCATATATTATTTGTAAGCCCTGGCAGTCCACCACTTACCTTGTACTTGCTTCAATTTAAATAAATAATTGGAAAAGGTTCTAAAACTTTCAATTGGTAATGGGTGTGTATGTGTAAATATGTATGTATTTGTATGTATGTGTGTGTATATATATATATATATATATAATATATATATATATGTATATATATATGTATATATATATATATATATATATATATATATATATATATATATATATATATATATATATATATATATATATATATATATAATTATTATACACGCACACACACACAACACCTCTTGGCATGGTTGGCATGGACTCAACAAGATGCGGATATCATTGCTGGCCCATGCTGGACTGGGCTAGCCATGGAAGCAGGTTAAACTCTGACTGATGTTCATCAAACCAATTTGAGACTGATCAAGATGGTGGCAAGGACCCACAAAAGGCATATTTTCCCATTTTTCTGTTTCTTGATGGTCTCTTGCTGCTAAAGCCCATCCTTTGCTAAGTCCATCTTGTTGTGCGTTGGGATATGCTTTGTGATGCACCTGCATTGAATTCATCTGCGATTTGTTGTGTTGTTGACCTTCGGTTGTTGTAAACTATGCATGCTAATCGCCTTTCACTTTTCTTTCACCAGCCTTTTTTAGCCAGAATAATCCTTATCGCTTGAAGTTTTGTCTTTTTTAACTGCAAATCTCTAAACACTTGAGATACTCTTGGGTGAGAAATTCTTAAAAGAGTTGTTGTTCTTTCAGAGATGCTAGCTCCAGCTCTTCTTGCACTGACAGTGTTTGGCAGAGGAGGTGCTGGATGGGATGGAGTGTATATTTCAAGATTCCGGTACTTAAAGAGACTCTGAAGCCTCTCAAAATTCATCTTTTTATTTAACAATCCCTTTCTACACCACCACCCCATCTAAAACGCCACTATCCCGTGGCAGAACGCTGTGTTTAACCCCCCCCCCCCTCAAACACCGGGGCAAAGATCCACAACTTTCCTGGTAGTGGATTTTGCTGCCCGGGGAGGAAGAACTTTGAGCTGTAGCTCTGTCTCCATTCGCGTCAATCCACGTGTATCTCTGCCTCTCCCCTGCCCCTCTCAGTGAAAGAAGACTGAGAGGGGCTGGGGGGAGGTGGCGATCAGCGCCGATTGACAGGAGTAGAGGCAGAGCTACAGCCCAAAGCTCTACCTCTACTAGGAAGCGCTCCCCCAACATTGCCCCGGGGATTTGGGCGGCTTAAACACAGTGTTCTGTCGCGGGATAGTGGCGTTTTAGATGGGGTGATAGTGTAGAAGGGGTTTGTTAAATAAAAAGATGAATTTTAAGAGGCTTCAGACTCTCTAAGTTGTTTTCTTGGAGCTTCCAGGAAAAAGCAAGAGACAAATGCCAGCCATCAAGAAGCCCTTGCAGCACACAGCTTGCACTCCAAAGGCTTGATTCACAAAGCGGTGCTAACAGTTAGCACCCTGGTGAAAAGCTCCTTATCACGCTTAAACTCAGTTTAGGCGTGATAAGTTTAGGCGTGATAAGTTTAGGCATGATAAGTTTAGGCATGATAAGTTTAGGCGTGATAAGTTTAGGCGTGATAAGTTTAAGCACCAACTGGGTTAGCACCGCAGAGCACAGCTGATCAAAAGTTTTGTGCTAGCAAAGTCTGGTGCACTTCGCATAGAGTTTAATGGCGCTGCTTTGCATGCGGGACTTTGCGTACAATCTAAACTTATCTCAACGTATCACGCCTAAACCTATCACACCTAAACTTATCACGCCTAAACTGGCTTTTCACCAGCGTGGTGCAATGGTTATCACGCCTAAAGTCTTTTACTGGGTTAGCACCGCTTTGTGAATCAAGCCCCAAGAGTCAAATGTCAGACAGCACAGGAGGCGCATCAGTAGACAGTCTGTTTAATCAGTGCCCAGATCAGTGCATTGTCTGAAGCGGGTGAGTGAGACAGATGTAACCAAGCAGAAGCAGAGGCTACTTAGAGGGATCAGCAAACTTTATGCTGAAGCAACTGCTGCACTGGCTGAAGCTGCCAATAGAGATAGGCAAACTCTGAAAGAGGTTTTGCTGCAGCTTTCTTGAAGGCACAAGTAAAGTCTGTCAAGTGCTACTGGGCATGTTGAAATAGTCATTCTTACAAAATATAACATCACATGATTATGTGGAGGCGTTCCTCCATACCTTTGAGCGCACGGACCTCAGAGAGAACTCAAAGAACAGTGGGCAGCCTTGGTTTCTCCATTCTTAACAGGTGAATCACAAAAAGTGTATTTCGACTTGCCTCCACAAGATGCTCAGTATTATGAAAAACTGAAGTTATAAATCTGGTCGTTTGGGTGTTACATTGGCGGTGCGGGCCCAACGAGTTTATCACTGGGCGTATGAAGCAGAGAAATCTCAACAATCTCAAATGCATGATCTGTGTCATTTGGCCTGGAAGTGTCAGAGACTCTCACAGCATCACAAATTTTGGAACAAGTCACTTTGGACCCTTTCTTGACAGCTTTGCCACATACAGTGGGATGTAAAAGTTTGGGCAACCTTGTTAATCGTCATGATTTTCCTGTATACATCGTTGGTTGTTACGATAAAAAATGTCAGTTAAATATATCATATAGGAGACACACACAGTGATATTTCAGAAGTGAAATTAAGTTTATTGGATTTACAGAAAGGATTTCTGTGCAAAAAGTGATAAAATACATTTTTTTGAAACTTTTTTTTTTCCTGTAATTTGCCAAAATGTGTCAAGCAAGGGTCTAGTATACAGTGCAGGAGAGTATTGATGTGTATGCACTTTTATACTGTTCACAGCATGTTTTTTTTTGGACGGAGAATCTGTCCATACAGCTAGGAAGGTTAAACAAAATTAGGGCACCACAAAAAAGAAATGAAATCAATATTTAGTAGATTCTTTTTTTGCAGAAATTACAGCCTCTAAATGCTTCCTGTAGGTTCCAGTGAGAGTCTGGATTCTAGTTGAAGGTATTTTGGACCATTCCTCTTTACAAAACATCTCTAGTTCATTCAGGTTTGATGGCTTCCGAGTATGGACAGCTCTCTTTAAAGGAATACTGTAGGGGGGTCAGGGGAAAATGAGTTGAACTTACCCGGGGCTTCTAATGGTCCCCGGCAGACATCCTGTGCCCGCACAGCCACTCACCGATGCTCTGGCCCCGCCTCCGGTTTACTTCTGGAATTTAAGACTTTAAAGTCTGAAAACCACTGCGCTTGCATTGCCGTCTGAAATTCCAGAAGTGAACCGGAGGCGGGGCCAGAGCATCGGTGAGTGGCTGCGCGGGCACAGGATGTCTGCCGGGGACCATTAGAAGCCCCGGGTAAGTTCAACTCATTTTCCCCCGACCATCCTACAGTATTCCTTTAACTTACACCACAGATTTTCAATTAAATTTAGGTCTGGGGACTGAGATGACCATTCCAGAACGTTGTACTTGTTCCTCTGCATGAATGCCTTAGTGGATATTGAGCAGTGTTTAGGGTCATTGTCTTGTTGAAAGATCCAGCCCCGGCACAGCTTCAGCTGTGTCCCGGATTCCTGGACATTGGTCTCCAGAATCTGCTGATACTGAGTGGAATCCATGCGTCCCTCAACTTTGACAAGATTCTAAGTCCCTGCACTGGCCACACAGACCCACAGCATGATGGAACCACCACCATATTTTACTGTAGGTAGCAGGTGTTTTTCTTGGAATGCTGTGTTGTTTTTTCTCCATGCATATCACCCCTTGTTATGCCCAAATAACTTAATTTTAGTTTCATCATTCCACAGCACCTTATTCCAAAATGAAGTTGGTTTGTCCAAATGTGCTTTAGCGTACCTCAAGTGTCTCTGTTTGTGCTGTGGGTGGAGAAAATGCTTCCTCTGCATCACTCTCGCATACAGCATCTCCTTGTGTAAAGTGCGCTGAATGGTTGAACGATGCACAGTGACTCCATCTGCAGCAAGATGATGTTGTAGGTCTTTGGTGCTGGTCTGTGGGTTGAATCTGACTGTTCTCACCATTGTCGCTTCTGTTTATCTGAGATTTTTCTTGGTCTGCCGCTTCGAGCCTTAAAGATATGATGTGAGGTCTGCTCAACCAGCCACCCAGCAGGGTCAGAGCAGGAATGAGGCAACTCCACCCCAACCAAACGATATCCAAAAAAAGTGATGTTCAGATAGATGATCCAACAAGTATAATAATCTTTATTATGGCAGTGAAACACGGCACAACATGTCTGCTAACATGTTTCGAACACACAATGGTCCTTAGTCATAGCATAAATTCCACACTGTGAAAGTGATCTCTAAATACCTAAAACCACACCCTCCAATCAACGAATCTGCCCAAAACAACAAGGGCGGCTCCAGGGTGTGAAGGAGATAAAGTGCACACACACTAAAAACATAGACATATGAATACATATGACAATCAGAAGATATTCATAACATACTTCTGAGCCAAAATTACAAGAACAAGCACATATCAAAAAGTACAAAAGATACAAAAATTGCAAAAAAAATGAAAATGTACAAAAGTACAAAATGGTTTAAACCTCCTATGTATAATGCATAATTATAAGGAAAAGAAGACAGGGCAGATGTTGAATGCGTACAGCAAGGACTGAGGAGAACACTGAGAGAGAAACAAATAAAGCGGAGAAGAGCACAACTCACAATTATTGGATAATTATTTTGACTCAAATTATGCGGCTCAAATCCCATTCGGAGTTTAGACCTTTGGGAATACGAGTATCTAATTTAAAAATCCAAAATGCTTCCCGCATATGTAAAGTCTTATACAGATCTCTGCCTCGGTGGGTCTCAAAATACGCTCCACTGCCTGAAAAGAAAATGATGACATATTACCACCATGGTTCTGCGAAAATGTTTTACCACATTTGAGATTTCAGTGGTCAGCCAGCCGGCTCCCCTGTAGTGTTCTGCGATACGTTCCCTAAGGGAACGGGTTGTACAACCCACATATTGGACCTGACAAAGAGAGCATGACACCACATACACCACAAATCTTGTGTGGCAGTTGATGTATTGTCTCAAATGAAAGACCCTCCCATTAGAGAAAGAAGTGACAATTTTGGATAGACAATGCACAGAACAATAGTTGCATGAAGACATGCCACATTTATAAGAACCTACAGTGTTGAGCCAGCATGGCTGACGTGAGTGGGTGGAAAAAAGGCTAGGAGAGAGAATGCCCCCTATAGTAGGTGCCCGTCTACTAGCAAATCTAATCCCCTTGTCAATGATTCTCCCTATTTGGGGATCTAATTTTAAAGAGATTCTGTAACAAAATTTTCATCCTTATTTCTTCTATTCTATAAGTTCCTATACCTGTTCTAATGTGGTCTGTGTTACTGCAGCCTTTCCTAATTGCACAATGGCTGTGTTATCTATGTTATATGATCTAATCTTCTCTCTTCTGTCAGGTCTGTCGGCTGAGGCTGGAATGTGTGGAATGTGCTGCACTGCTTGTCATTGGCAGAAGCTATACACACCCACTCCACACACTGTGTGAGTCACAGTCTGAGCCTATCACAAGCTGGTTAGTTTGTTTGTAAACACTGCCTAAAACTCTCAATTACAAGCCAGGATTGCAGCAGGGAGTGGCAGAAACAGCTTAGAGGGTCCCAGGAGAACATAATGAATAGAATGGTATGCTTTCTATTGTAAGAATTTTAGAGTACAGATTATCTTTAACCACTTGAGGACCCACCCTTTACCCCCCCCCCCCTTAAGGACCAGCGCTGTTTGTTGGGATCTGTGCTGGGTGGGCTCTGCAGCCCCCAGCACAGATCAGCTGGCACGCAGAGCGATCAGATCGCCCCCCTTTTTTCCCCCCTATAGGGATGGTGTGCAGGGGGGGTCTGATCGCTCCGGTCTGCAGGCATGTTGCGGGGGGGGCACCTCAAAGCCCCCCTCCGCGGCGAAATTCCCCCCTCCCTCTCCTACCTGTCATGCCCAGTGATCCAGGCTGCACAGGACGCTATCCGTCCTGTGCAGCCAGTGACAGGACGTCCCCTGTCACATGGCGGAGATACCCGGCCGCTGATTGGCCGGGGATCGCCGATCTGCCTTACGGCGCTGCTGCGCAGCAGCGCCGTACAATGTAAACAAAGCGGATTATTTCCGCTTGTGTTTACATTTAGCCTGCGAGCCGCCATCGGCGGCCCGCAGGCTATTCACGGAGCCCCCCGCCGTGAATTGACAGGAAGCAGCCACTCGCGCGAGCGGCTGCTTCCTAATTAATTAGCCTGCAGCCGGCGACGCAGAACTGCGTCGCTGGTCCTGCAGCTGCCACTTTGCCGATGCACGGTATAAGCGTGCGGTCGGCAAGTGGTTAAGACAGGCAAAAGATCTTTAACTATTGAGACAATATGTTTATATTCTTCACTATAGGTGGTAACAAAGACCACATCACCATTGGAAGAATTATCACGATACAGGGGGGATTGGGTTAACAATTGTTCCTTGGTTTTCTTAAGGGCCAACTTACGTCCTCTGGATATCATCCAACCCAGATAATCTCGTTCCTCCAAGTGAGATGTGACCAAATCACACTCAGCGGAAAAACTCTCGCTCGAGGAACAATTTATCCGGGCCCTCGTAAATTCTCCCACTGGAATAGCCTTGATAGTATGCGATAGATGGCAACTACTAGCCTTCAGAGTGGAATTGCCACTGCATGGTTTCCGATAAGTTTTGAAATGGAGAGAATTAGATTGACAGTCTCCTTTCAATACAATGTTTAAGTAACTTATTTCATGGGATGCCCAAGAATAAGTTAAAGACAAATTTAGGGGATTGTCATTTAAAAACTCCAGAAACCTAGGCACATCATCGGATCTGCCGTCCCAGACGACTAACAAGTCGTCAATATATCTGCCATACCACATAATGCGATCGGAAAAAATATTATCGTCGCTGAACAAAAAGAGCTCCTCTGTAAGGGAACGCGGAAAAGCCGCCGCGTGTACTGACAGCAAGGCGGCTGATTCCGCGTCCAGTGCGGAGGTTTGCACGCAGCAGCGTGCGTCTGGTGTGGCTGGGTCTGTTAGTTCACACAGATTCAGGAATACGCGCGCGAGTGCTGAGGCAGAACTTTTATGACAAGCCAAGGAGGGATCAGCTGACCAAGCGGGTCAGCTGACCTCAGAACAAGTGACTATTGGTCAATCAATGATGGGTGGCACCGGAGAGCGCTGCTCTATATATAGTTACTTCTGCTCAGTCTCAAGTTGTCTGCCTTTGCGAACACTTACGTGGAAGCACTCAGACCTTAGTCAGATCCCACAGTGTGTTTGAACCAGGAGAACCTGGGAATTCACACTGAGCCAGATTACTTCTGTTATACTTCAGACTAGTTCCAAGGTGTAGAGACCACGGACCTCACACCCAAGATTAGGGACTTGTGTTATCATTGTGTTATACTTCAGACTAGTTCCAGGGTGTCGAGACCACGGACCTCACACCCAAGATTAGGGACTTTGTGTTATCATTCTGTTATACTCAGACTAGTTCCAGGGTGTCGAGACTACGGACCTCAAACCCAAGACTAGGGATACTGTGTACCATCATATTATACTCCAGACTAGTTCCAGGGTGTAGAGACCACGGACCTCACACCTAGTGTTGGGCGAACATCTAGATGTTCGGGTTCGGGCCGAACAGGCCGAACATGGCCGCGATGTTCGGGTGTTCGACCCGAACTCCGAACATAATGTAAGTCAATGGGGACCCGAACTTTTGTGCTTTGTAAAGCCTCCTTACATGCTACATACCCCAAATTTACAGGGTATGTGCACCTTGGGAGTGGGTACAAGAGGAAAAAAAATTTAGCAAAAAGAGCTTATAGTTTTTGAGAAAATCGATTTTAAAGTTTCAAAGGGAAAACTGTCTTTTAAATGCGGGAAATGTCTGTTTTCTTTGCACAGGTAACATGCTTTTTGTCGGCATGCAGTCATAAATGTAATACATATAAGAGGTTCCAGGAAAAGGGACCGGTAACGCTAACCCAGCAGCAGCACACGTGATGGAACAAGAGGAGGGTGGCGCAGGAGGAGAAGGCCACGCTTTGAGACACAACAACCCAGGCCTTGCATGAGGACAAGAAGCGTGCGGATAGCAATTTGCATTTTGTCGCCATGCAGTCATAAATGTAATACAGATGAGAGGTTCAATAAACAGGGACCGGAAACGCTAACCCATCACAGATGTTCATTGTTCATGTTACTTGGTTGGGGTCCGGGAGTGTTGCGTAGTCGTTTCCAATCCAGGATTGATTCATTTTAATTTGAGTCAGACGGTCTGCATTTTCTGTGGAGAGGCGGATACGCCGCCGATCTGTGACGATGCCTCCGGCAGCACTGAAACAGCGTTCCGACATAACGCTGGCTGCCGGGCAAGCCAGCACCTCTATTGCGTACATTGCCAGTTTGTGCCAGGTGTCTAGCTTCGATACCCAATAGTTGAAGGGTGCAGATGGATTGTTCAACACAGCTACGCCATCTGACATGTAGTCCTTGACCATCTTCTCCAGGCGATCGGTGTTGGAGGTGGATCTGCACGCTTGCTGTTCTGTGTGCTGCTGCATGGGTGTCAGAAAATTTTCCCACTCCAAGGACACTGCCGATACCATTCCCTTTTGGGCACTAGCTGCGGCTTGTGTTGTTTGCTGCCCTCCTGGTCGTCCTGGGTTTGCGGAAGTCAGTCTGTCGGCGTACAACTGGCTAGAGGAGGGGGAGGATGTCAATCTCCTCTCTAAAGTCTCCACAAGGGCCTGCTGGTATTCTTCCATTTTGACCTGTCTGGCTCTTTCTTCAAGCAGTTTTGGAACATTGTGTTTGTACCGTGGATCCAGAAGGGTATAAACCCAGTAATTGGTGTTGTCCAGAATGCGCACAATGCATGGGTCACGTTCAATGCAGTCCTAGGCCGAAGAGGTCATAGCCTAGGGTCACAAAACCTGTTTATTGGGCAATTTCAATGGTGGCGAGTCTGACGTACATAAATCGCAGCAATGGCCGTTAGCAACGTCTGAATCTCACGAAATGTCTCATGCAGGTAGAAGACATATTGTTAGACTTGGGCTCCAAAGATGGGTTCCCTACATCTCTGCAAACCAGAGTTACAGGGCTCCAAATTTGGTAAAATCCCCCATAGGCTTTCATTGGGCCTCCTATTTACAGTTCCAAAATCTCACATCTTTTCAAAGGGCAATTACTCAGCAGTGGCAAATTTTCTAGCATTGTAGGGACCCTTAGGGGGAACATGACTGGTGAGTTTCGGGCCCCTAGGCCGAAGAGGTCATAGCCTAGGGTCACAAAAACCTGTTTATTGGGGCTATTTCAATGGTAGTGATGGTGACGTACATAAATCGCAGCAATGGCCGTTAGCAAAGTCTCAATCTCACGAAATGTCTCATGCAGGTAGAAGACATATTGTTAGACTTGGATTCCAAAGATGGGGTCCCTACATCTCTGCAAACCAGAGTTACAGGGGTCCAAAATTGGTAAAATCCCCCATAGGATTTCATTGGCTCCCTATTTCACTTTCCAAAATCTCACATCTTTTCTAAGGGCAATGGCTCAGCAGTACCAAATTTTCTAGCATTGTAGGGACCCTTAGGGGGAACATGACTGGTGAGTTTCGGGCCCCTAGGCCGAAGAGGTCATAGCCTAGGGTCACAAAAACCTGTTTATTTGGGCTATTTCAATGGTAGTGATGGTGACGTACATAAATCGCAGCAATGGCCGTTAGCAAAGTCTGAATCTCACGAAATGTCTCATGCAGGTAGAAGACATATTGTTAGACTTGGATTCCAAAGATGGGGTCCCTACATCTCAGCAAACCAGAGTTACAGGGGTCCAAAATTGGTAAAATCCCCCATAGGATTTCATTGCCTCCCTATTTCACTTTCCAAAATCTCACATCTTTTCAAAGGGCAATGGCTCAGCAGTACCAAATTTTCTAGCATTGTAGGGACCCTTAGGGGGAACATGACTGGTGAGTTTCGGGCCCCTAGGCCGAAGAGGTCATAGCCTAGGGTCACAAAAACCTGTTTATTTGGGCTATTTCAATGGTAGTGATGGTGGCGTACATAAATCTCAGCCATGGCCGTTAGCAACGTCTGAATCTCACGAAATGTCTCATGCAGGTAGAAGACATATTGTTAGACTTAGATTCCAAAGATGGGGTCCCTACATCTCTGCAAACCAGAGTTACAGGGGTCCAAAATTGGTAAAATCCCCCATAGGCTTTCATTGGGCCTCCTATTTACCGTTCCAAAATCTCACACCATTTCAAAGGGCAATGGCTCAGCAGTGGCAAAACTCACCAGTCATGATCCCCCTAAGGGTCCCTACAATGCTAGAAAATGTGGTACTGCTGAGCCATTGCCCTTTGAAAAGATGTGAAATTTTGGAAAGTGAAATAGGGAGCCAATGAAATCCTATGGGGGATTTTACCAATTTTGGACCCCTGTAACTCTGGTTTGCAGAGATGTAGGGATCCCATCTTTGGAATCCAAGTCTAACAATATGTCTTCTACCTGCATGAGACATTTCGTGAGATTCAGACTTTGCTAAGGGCCATTGCTGCGATTTATGTACGTCACCATCACTACCATTGAAATAGCCCCAATAAACAGGTTTTTGTGACCCTAGGCTATGACCTCTTCGGCCTAGGGGCCCGAAACTCACCAGTCATGTTCCCCCTAAGGGTCCCTACAATGCTAGAAAATTTGGTACTGCTGAGCCATTGCCCTTTGAAAAGATGTGAGATTTTGGAAAGTGAAATAGGGAGCCAATGAAATCCTATGGGGGATTTTACCAAATTTGGAGCCCTGTAACTCTGGTTTGCAGAGATGTAGGGACCCCATCTTTGGAATCCAAGTCTAACAATATGTCTTCTACCTGCATGAGACATTTCGTGAGATTGAGACTTTGCTAACGGCCATTGCTGCGATTTATGTACGTCACCATCACTACCATTGAAATAGCCCCAATAAACAGGTTTTTGTGACCCTAGGCTATGACCTCTTCGGCCTAGGGGCCCGAAACTCACCAGTCATGTTCCCCCTAAGGGTCCCTACAATGCTAGAAAATTTGCCACTGCTGAGTAATTGCCCTTTGAAAAGATGTGAGATTTTGGAACTGTAAATAGGAGGCCCAATGAAAGCCTATGGGGGATTTTACCAAATTTGGAGCCCTGTAACTCTGGTTTGCAGAGATGTAGGGAACCCATCTTTGGAGCCCAAGTCTAACAATATGTCTTCTACCTGCATGAGACATTTCGTGAGATTCAGACGTTGCTAACGGCCATTGCTGCGATTTATGTACGTCAGACTCGCCACCATTGAAATTGCCCAATAAACAGGTTTTGTGACCCTAGGCTATGACCTCTTCGGCCTAGGACTGCATTGAACGCGACCCACGCATTGTGCGCATTCTGGACAACACCAATTACTGGGTTTATACCCTTCTGGATCCACGGTACAAACACAATGTTCCAAAACTGCTTGAAGAAAGAGCCAGACAGGTCAAAATGGAAGAATACCAGCAGGCCCTTGTGGAGACTTTAGAGAGGAGATTGACATCCTCCCCCTCCTCTAGCCAGTTGTACGCCGACAGACTGACTTCCGCAAACCCAGGACGACCAGGAGGGCAGCAAACAACACAAGCCGCAGCTAGTGTCCAAAAGGGAATGGTATCGGCAGTGTCCTTGGAGTGGGAAAATTTTCTGACACCCATGCAGCAGCACACAGAACAGCAAGCGTGCAGATCCACCTCCAACACCGATCGCCTGGAGAAGATGGTCAAGGACTACATGTCAGATGGCGTAGCTGTGTTGAACAATCCATCTGCACCCTTCAACTATTGGGTATCGAAGCTAGACACCTGGCACAAACTGGCAATGTACGCAATAGAGGTGCTGGCTTGCCCGGCAGCCAGCGTTATGTCGGAACGCTGTTTCAGTGCTGCCGGAGGCATCGTCACAGATCGGCGGCGTATCCGCCTCTCCACAGAAAATGCAGACCGTCTGACTCAAATTAAAATGAATCAATCCTGGATTGGAAACGACTACGCAACACTCCCGGACCCCAACCAAGTAACATGAACAATGAACATCTGTGATGGGTTAGCGTTTCCGGTCCCTGTTTATTGAACCTCTCATCTGTATTACATTTATGACTGCATGGCGACAAAATGCAAATTGCTATCCGCACGCTTCTTGTCCTCATGCAAGGCCTGGGTTGTTGTGTCTCAAAGCGTGGCCTTCTCCTCCTGCGCCACCCTCCTCTTGTTCCATCACATGTGCTGCTGCTGGGTTAGCGTTACCGGTCCCTTTTCCTGGAACCTCTTATATGTATTACATTTATGACTGCATGCCGACAAAAAGCATGTTACCTGTGCAAAGAAAACAGACATTTCCTGCATTTAAAAGACAGTTTTCCCTTTGAAACTTTAAAATCGATTTTCTCAAAAACTATAAGCTCTTTTTGCTAATTTTTTTTTCCTCTTGTACCCACTCCCAAGGTGCACATACCCTGTAAATTTGGGGTATGTAGCATGTAAGGAGGCTTTACAAAGCACGAAAGTTCGGGTCCCCATTGACTTCCATTATGTTCGGAGTTCGGCCATGTTCGGCCCGAACCCGAACATCTAGATGTTCGCCCAACACTACACGTGACCCGTTCGGCCAATCACAGCGCTAGCCGAACGTTCGGGTAACGTTCGGCCATGCGCTCTTAGTTCGGCCATATGGCCGAACAGTTTGGCCGAACACCATCAGGTGTTCGGCCGAACCCGAACATCACCCGAACAGGGTGATGTTCTGCAGAACCCGAACAGTGGCGAACACTGTTCGCCCAACACTACTCACACCCAAGATTAGGCATTGTTGATATCTGTTATGACCTACTGCTTTTCTGACTATCCCTCTGCTTTCTGATTCGGTACCTTTGCATATCTGATTACCTGTTGCCCACCTTGCCTGCCTTTGGATACTGAATCAGCCTTCTGTCTTTGTACTTTGTCTGTCCGTGTGTTGCCGACCTGGCTTGCCCGACCTCGAGAGCTACCTCTCTCCTTAAGAGATAGTCTCAAGACCTGCTAGTGACATCCACCTTTCAGGTGTCACTCACTCACAGGTCCTTCCTACCTTCAGCCTGGGACTCCACCCCTTTTGGAGGTCTCAGGCTGCTGAAAGGTTTTTGCTCTTCTCAAAAAGCAGTATTGCCCATACTGCCAAAGACGACCTGCTCCTCGGGTGGTCTCACTCAAAGTCATTACTGTTGCACCAAAACACTCACATTACATAGGTGTCCAGAGGTTAGCTATATCTGTATTATTGGTGATTCTGCAGATCACCAATAATCAGATTCTCTCTGTGTGCTGACACCGATCGTTACATCCTCCCACCAGCCCATATATAAATTGGCCAGCGAAGGTGAAACATTTTGCCCCCATGGAGGCCCCACAGCGCTGCAGGAAATACTCAGATAATTGTGGCTAAGCAGAAAATCAACGGCAGATGAGTACCTGGTCATGTGGAACTCGATAGCCCTGAGGGAAAAGAGTGAGGGATACAGGAATAAAGAGATTTTACATCAATAGTAATCCAACTGTATCGATCTTGCCACTCAAAGTCCCGAAGGCTACTTAGAATATGCTTAGTGTCACGAACATAACCAGGTAGACGTCTCACCAGGCGTTCGAGATATCAATCAACCCACTCACCTAACCGTTCCCCTAAAGACCCAATGCCGGCTACAAAGGGCCTGCCTTCAGGGGGAAAGCCAGGCTTATGAATTTTAGGAAGATGGTGAAACACCTGGACAACTGGAGATGTCACTTGCCTTTTTTTTTAGGCAATACTCCAAGATTTTCTCCTATTGATAAAAGAGACAGTAACTGCTCCTGATATTTTGAGGTGGGGTCCCTAGTAAGAGAAACATATGTCTGAGTGTCACCGAGTTGTCTTAGAGCTTCCTTCCTATAAACGTTCATATCTAGCACCACCACTGCTCCGCCTTTATCGGCATTCCTAATAACAACCAGAGGGTTCTCCTTGAGTGATTGGAGATCCTGACGCTCTCCAGCATCAAGGTTAGACCTCTTTCTAATGGCAGAGGCAGTGTGGGATGCAAAATTGAACAGATTCTGTTCTACCAAGTTCTGGAATGCATCAACTGGAGCACTACAGGCTGAGACAGGATAGAACGCTGGATTGCGCATAGAGACAAGCTCGACATCATCCTCGGATATAATCGAACAAGTCTCCTTGAGCAATTGCTCCAGATTTAAAACTTACTTACTTAGTGTCCTGGAAACCACAAATGTCAGTTAGAGCTAAAGTCTCTATATCCCTATCTTGAAACCTGTCCACTCCAATGTCCATAAAATGTTTTTTTTAACAAAATGGACTTAACAAATCTGTTGACATCATGCAAGGGGCTAAACACATCAAAATGGTGGGTGGGAGCAAAAGTCAAACCCCTGGAAAGTAAATTAAGCTCCTCGACTGAAAGAACAGTGGCAGACAAATTGACCACTGTATCAGTCGAGTAACTCCCAATAGAGCGAGATTTTGGTGATCTGTGCTTCACACCGGCCTGTCTGGTGAGCCTTTTCCTCTGCGCTTCCTGTACATCTTGTGTCTCTTGTAATAGTTGGTAGGAGGAGGAGGGACATGTGCGTTTTTTGGCAATTGTTCAGAAAGCACATTTCTACCGCTATTCCACCAACAGCACCCTGCAAATGAACACTGGATGCATCAGACAATTAAGATTGTGAGTCTGAAGTTTCTGGGGAGCCGAAGGTAACCTTTTTAGTAGGTTTTGATTTACCACGTCGTGTGGTTTGTCAAGGTGATCTAAATGTACCTTCCCGGCGCCCCCACTTATACACCACCCCCTTTCTGTAATCGTCTACATCTCTAAGATATTTAACGTGCTTGGGGTCAGTGATCAGGGACTCAAGCTTTTAGTATATTATCTTGTAATTTCTTATTAAGCTCATCTTATTGCTTATCAAATTTGGCTAGGGATCTCTTGACCTCTGACACCCGCAAGCACAAATCAACCAGCCGTTGATCTTCATAAGTGATGATAAACTTCCTCAATCTAAGAGAGCAATCTGACAATATAGTATTCCAGTATAAATAAACTCGTCAGAATAGATGGTTGTAGGAACTTTCTTGATTCTCAAACCACATGGAATAATACCATCTGCTGTATATTGTTTGAGACTTGTGAGGTCCCACCATACTCTAGTCTCCTTCTGCTTCAGATCTTCCAATTGTATAAAGGCTGACTTAAGATTGGCCTCAGACTGCATAACAGATGCACCCAATTGTCCAGTTCAGGTTCATAAGCCAAGTCTCCTGTTGTAATCAAATGTCTCTGGGGGTGTAGAAAAGACAGGTACAGATTGCTGTGGGCGAGGATTATCACAGCCCCCCCCCCCCCCCCCGAGACATGCATGTGTCCCATAGTACCGTTAAGCCCCTGGTGTATAGATGCAACAGAGTGGGACCCAGGCTGTGATGACAGTAATAAGGCAGCAGTAGATTGACAGTCAGGTATAGAAGAACTAACAGTTGTAAAACTAGTGCCTTCATGTGTTGGATCACTAAAGTCCATTCCATAAGTCCGCTGATGTACACATATAACAGAGGAGGATCGAGGCTATGACAGCTGTGATGAAACATTGTGTGTGCACTTTATCTCCTTCACATCCTGGAGCCGCCCTTGCTGTTTTGGGCTGATTCCATGATTGGAGGGTGTGGTTTTAGGTATTTAGAGATCACTATCACAGTGTGGATTTTATGCTATGACTAAGGACCATTGTGTGTTTGAAACATGTTAGCAGACATGTTGTGCCGTGTTCCACTGCCATAATAAAGATTATTATACTTGTTGGATCATCGAGCGGAACATCACTTTTTTTTGAGCCTTAACTTTAACTGAGCCTGTGGTCTTCCTTTTCCTCAATATGTTCCTAACTGTGGAAATAGACAACTGAAATGTCTGAGACAGCTTTCTGTATCCTTCCCCTAAACCATGATGATGAACAGTCTTAGTCTTCAGGTCAATTGAGAGTTGTTTTGAGACCCCCCTGTTGCTACTCTTTAGAGAAAATTAAAAGAGGAGGGAAACTTACAATTGACCCCCTTAAATACTCTTTCTCATAATTGGATTCACCTGTGTGTGTAGGTCAGGGGTCACTGAGCTTACCAAGCCAATTTGAGTTCCAATAATTAGTTCTAAAGGTTTTGGAATCAATAAAATGACAACAGTGCCCACATTTATGCACCTGCCTAATTTATTTAAAATAATTATTGCACACTTTCATGTTAATCCAATAAACTTCATTTCGCTTCTCAAATATCACTGTGCGTGTCTCCTATATGATATACTTAACTGATATTTTTTATCGTAACAACAGCGATTTATACAGGAAAATCATGACGATTAACAAGGTTGCCCAAACTTTTGCATCCCACTGTAACTTGCAAAAATGTCAACCAGCCATGCAGATCCACAGTTGATCAACTGGTTGAAGTGATTAAGCGCTATCTGGCAGCATAGGGGTACCTGGCAGGAGACCCACCTCCAGAGAACTCTGTTCCAAAGAAATTGTTGCCAGTACCAAATGAAAAGAATACTGTTGTTTGGAAGCCAGCACTGAAAATAAACTTGTCTGGCACTTTACCACAGAAGCTGCCAGAACAACTTACCTGCTGGCGGTGTCGGGAACCAGGGCATATAGCAGCCAAATGTCCTTTGACCAACAATACCACAATGGAATGTGACACAGCTCAGCGGTCATCATTTTTTGCCTGTCCTGTATACCTACCTACTACAGATACAGTATTCACAAGGCCGCTGTCAAGGTTGGAAAGAATACAGTCTAGGCCCTTCTGGATTAGGAAAGCCTGGTCACCTTGGTCCAAACAAATGTTTTAAATCTGAAACCGGTCCAAGGACAATCTATTGGGGTCAGGGCCGTTTCTCTCATGAAGCAAGGTGAAACATTTGCATCAGGCACAGAGATTACAGGGGCAGCATTTTTTGTACTGTGTTTACACTAACAGCATGCAGTCAGAGTAGGAGGAGAAGCAAGAGGAAAGCGAGGTGAAAAGGTCATCATTGGGGAAAAGAAGCTTGTTTTGCTGTGTGAGGAGTCTGACAGTGAGTGGGGAGGGGGGTGGCAGGAGGGCAGCAGTGTTTCATTTGACTTGCACAGCAGAAGGGAGGAGGTGGCACTGCTGTCCTGACTGAGGAGGAATGGAGTGGCTGAAGTGAGCAATTTGTTTGTCACAGGCTCACAGCCATCCAGTGTGCTATTGTGTTGAGCTGCAGCATGTCATGTGAGAACATTAAATGAAGCAGAGTAAATTGTGGGAAGGGTGCATTCTCACAAGTTTGCCTCAGGCAGCAAAAAGTCTAGAACCAGCCCTGATTGGGGTACAGTGTATTCATAGGGATACCAAGAAGGGCCCTACAGCAGTGATGGCCCTTGAGACAAACCTTGGGTCTGTCTCCCATGTTGTGGGAGTGTCCAATGTACTAAGTTATAGTGTCATCCTGGGATATGACTTTCCCTTATTTTGGAAGTTGTGGTGATCCAGAGACTCTAGCATTAGCCCCACTGCAGATGCTCCAAAGGTCTCCGGATGTGAAAAAGACTTATAAGAATGATAAGAATGAGGTCTCAACTATACAAATGTCACCTTTGGAGTCAGACAATTCCCCCCTAATGGTGTCTGCTGGAAAACCTGCAGGGTCTCCAGAAGCTCAGGAAGAGGCATCCATACCTGAGCTGGACTACGCCTGAGACCAGTTTAGTACAGCCCAGATGCAGGACCCAACCCTTGCCCATGCCTGGGAAACGTGTCTGTTATAAAAGTGGTGTCTCAGACTCAAGGTGCTGGGAAGATTTAGCCACACTTTGCTTGTAAATTATGATCTCTTATATCGGGTATGTACATTAAATGTGGAGGTGATTGAACAATTGGCTGTGCCTCAGTCACACCATATGGTGATGCTTGTCATATATATATATATATATGTATATATAGGCCTCAATTCATAAACAGCAGTGCGATAAACAAAATCTTGTCAGGAAAATACCGCACTCGGTATTTTGCCGGTCTGTGTGCTAATTCATAAAGATTTCCCCAGCTGCCCTTGGAGGTCGGTAAATTACCGCAGCCCATTGAGCGGTAGAGTAGAGCAGTGTCCCGATTCCCTCTTTGCCCTGCAGAAATGAATCACACAGACGGCTCTCTCTGGCTCTCCCACTGATGACTCAGACAGATGAGTCACACAGTCTTTCCCTGCCTGCAGAAATGAATCACACAGACGGCTCTTTCCACTGATGACTCAGACAGATGAGTCACACAGTCTTTCCCTGCCTGCTGAAATGATTCACACAAACGGCTTCTGGCTCTCTCCACAGATGAATCAAACAGACTACGGATCTCTGCACTTTGCATTAATCAGAGCTGTCAGAGCTGGCGGTAACTTGTTAAGACCTCACCAGAGGTGTCGGTAACTACCGCCTGGCTTACCGCTTGTTGAAGGCTTTATGAATTGACATTTGCTGACAATTTACTGACATGTGTTGTCGGTAACTGCAGCCAAGTCGGTAATTTATCTCCCTGGTCGGTAATGTCAGCTTTTCATGCGGTAACAGCCTTTATGAATTGACATTTTGCTAAGTGGTCTGTAAAGCATGAGGTAATGCTTTATGAATCGAGGCCAATGTCTTAATCTGCATTGGAGCGCATGCCAATCTATGGAGCCTGGTTTAGCATCAGAAAATGAGCAGATGCCAAGGGGGATTGGCGCGGATGGAGGTAAATCCTCTCCGCAGCTCCAGAGAGTGACAATACTAGAGACACGATGGAGGTTGTAAGTCAGAGCGGTACCGGTCCACCATGCACACCACCTCTTGTACGGCATTACCAATGTGATACAAGTCTTATGCATGGAGTCCAAACAGCAGTATACTGAGTACTACACTTGGTTGTGATTGAGTCCAGCTTGAGACTGATAGCAGGACACCTCTTAGGTACATTATTTTTCACACCACTCTAGCCCTGGGGATTGTTAAATGAATTGCACGTATATTGCGGAGACCAGCAAATACAAAATAGGACATTGTAATTGCAGGGCCCTGCATTTGATGTGTATGAGTGAGGCCTCTGTGTGCATCGGTGGTGGGGCCACATTTGGCCAATCTAAATAGTTAGATCCGCCATTTTTGCATAGGATGTATGCTGGGCAATTTGGCTTGATCTGATACAGAATACGGTCAGTGGTATCAATATGAGCTGCTCACTGTGCCAAACCATGTTTTTATTGTATTTTTAGTGAGGTTTATGACCCTTTGTTACTAATATTTTGTCAAACAATAAAATTGAATTTTCTTTTTTTCTATGCACTTGCAGCAGTACTAGTTACATTTTGTGGATATTGTATGGATTATAGTATAACAAGTTCAGCTCCTAGATGTGGAGTAATGTAGTTTAAAGTAGGTGTGGACGCCCACTTTCTTGTATTTCACAATTTTTTTATTTTTTTTTAAATAGTAGTTAGTAGAAATCTGACAGAACTGACAGGTTTTTGACTAGTCCATCTCTTTATGGGGGATTTTCAGTATTTAATTTATTCTTTAAAAAAACAAAACACAATCACTGAAAAGGATCTACACAAAGCTGCAGATTCCCCCCAGCCACCAGTTTGCACACTATTCTGACAGTTGAACTCAGCAACTGCTGTTCATTAAGTGTTTTTAAAAATAAAGATAACCCTGAGAATACCCCATGAGGAGATTTGCTAGTCCAAAATCTGTCAGTTCTGTCATATTTCTACTACCTACTGTAAGTGACAGCAAAATAGGAGAAAAATAATTTATAGCACTTTTAACTCTGGAAGTAATGTACTTTTTATTTTTGTGTTTTCATGTGTTTTTCGCTATAGTGGTCCTTAACTATTTTCGCCTCCTAGACGTACTAGCTACGTCCAGGAGGCCATGTGCACGTGCACACGCTCCCGCGGCCGATCGCACGCGTGCACGCGCACTTCTGGCCCGCGGTTCGTTAGCCAGGCAATCAGTGAATTGGGCTATGGTGCCCGGTCACTGATTCCTCTCCCCTGCAGAAAAAGCGACAGCTTCTCTCGGAAGCTTCACTTTCTCTTGCTCTAGCGTCCCCATGCGTCCCTCTAAGCGTACGTGTTACGCTTAGAGCGACGTCATGTAAACAAACTCATCATCAAAAAGTAAAACTACAACCAAATGTAAAAAAAAATAAAAATCAACACATATTTACTGAAAAAAATTACTGTTTACATCCCACCCTCCCAAAAATACCCAAATAAAATGTTTACTATAAAAAAACAAAAACATTACAATAAAAAAAAATAAAACATGTAAATATTAACCTAAGGGTCTAAACTTTTTAAATATCAATGTAAAGATTAAATATTTCTATTTTTTTTTTAATTTTAAACTTGTAAATAGTAATGGATGCAGAAAGGAAAAAATGCACCTTTATTTCCAAATAAAATATTGTCGCCATACATTGTGATAGGGACATAATTTAAACGGTGTATTAACCGGGACAAATGGGCAAATACAATACGTCAGTTTTAATTATGGAGGCATGTATTATTTTAAAACTATAATGGCTGAAAACTGAGAAATAATGATTTTTTTTCCGTTTTTTTTCTTATTCTTCCTGTTAAAATGCATTTACAGTAAAGTGGCTCTTAGCAAAATGTACCACCCAAAGAAAGCCTAATTGGTGGTGGAAAAAACAAGATCTAGATCAGTTCATTGTGATAAGTAGTGATAAAGTTAGAGGCTAATGAATGGGAGGTGAACATTGCTCAGATGCATAAAGTGAAAAGGACTGAGGGCACAACTAAACTGCCCATGCAACTAAACAAGCATGGGCAGTTTAGTTGTGGGGTTTATATAATGGGCCTGCCTGTAGTTTGTATATTGGCCACTAGATGGCAACAGTAGACGAATATGCTGGCTCCTGCATGGACATATGTGATATGTGTCCGAAAGTCCTCTAAGCGTTGTCCGCGTTAGCATAGAGGTGATGTTAGAAGAGAGGCGTAGCTACAGGCGGTGTATGCGGAAGTATTTCCGCGTCCATACTGATTCGTCTGGAGATGTGAAACGTCACTTCCGTTAACGTCAAGCGCACACGTAGACTGCTTGCGCTCCATGGATGAGTAACCAGGAACCTATTGGTCTGATTGTGGATATGATGCTGCGGAGCAGATGGGCTGGGAGGGCTGGAGATAGCTTCCTATTGGCCCTTATGTAACATGTGACGTAGATGGCGCGAAAATGAAGTCTATGCATGTGCTAGCATTTCGGTAATCAGCATTTGGCTGGCAATGATTGGTGGAAAACTATGCTAATAGATGTGGATTTTTTGTATGAAAAAGACAGTGTGTTGCTCCTGGAATCTGTTTCTATTTGATCAAATTAGGTGTGGGGTAGGTTGACTTCTGCTATGATGATTTCAATTCCCAAATCTAAACTGACCAATGTGTGTGCGTGTGCGTGTGTGTGCGTGTGCGTGTGCGTGTGTGTGTGTGCGTGTGCGTGTGTGTGTGTGTGTGTCTGTGTCTGTGTGTCTGTGTGTGTAGCAGCCTCTGATCTTTTGTTGCCTGCAAGTCCCCTCTCAGGTACTCAAATACACATAGTCAATGAGATGCAAATAATTCCAATTTGATGCAGTGTTATGCAAATACTCCATGCAAATGTATGCATCTTAAAAGTAATCCAATTGAATGAAGCCAATGTGGAATTTGATTGTATACATTTATAGAAAAAATTGCATAATTCTGCAACTTGGAATTATTTGCGTCTCATGGAACATCCCAAGGTGCGCACAGGGGAGCCAAAGAAAAACATTGAAGGGAGTTGAAGGAGGGAGTAGAGCCAGATGCTCAACAGCTGTATACCACCACATCCAACTCACATGGCCAACTGCTCACTTGCAGCTTGCACACGCAATGATATTGATCGGTCCTGTACAGCACATGCCAGGTTCTGTGCAGGGCAGAATTATATTTACCAATATCAAGGTAAGTTTTAGACTTTTTGCTGGCTAAAGCAAACATTGAGAAGATGCCCCCACACCGAAACCATTCTAACATATGAAGTGCAGCAATCATCCCACATATGAAGTTAGGCAATCATACCACATATGAAGTGTAGAAATCACCCTACCTATAAAGTTTGTAAATCAATCTACATATCAAATGTGGAAATCACCCAAAATATGAAATGCGGCAATCACCCCAAATTTGAAATTCGGCAATCACCCCAAATTTGAAATGCGGCATATACCCCACATATGCATACATAGCAGAAATGTTTTGCCCACATATAAAATGTAAAAAATCCCTAACACCCTTGTCCCCCATGTTTTCATTCCCCCCAAAACAATAACACCCCATGCTCCCTAAAAATGCAGTCAGCGCTCCCACAGCCTTGTCATCATTGATTTACAGTGGTGGGCTTCAGAATGCATGGTGCCACCAGCCCCTTCCCTGTTCCAAGGTAGTACTAAGCTCACTGCTCTGTGCGTGGGGAGTAGATCATCAATCATCCAGATCTCAGTAAGATCCCACCACGTGGCAGCCAGTTTCAGCAGTACAAGGTTCACTAAACATCAATATTCCGCCTCAGCAAGCCTGCCTCCCCTTGGTTGAGCACCACTTTCTCTCTCTATTATCCCAGCTGCCTATATCCCTACACAAGTCCTGCCCAACCTACATCTCTGACCTGGTCAGCAGATATACACCTGGCCGCCCACTTCGCTCCTCCAACAACCTCCTCTTAACCACCCCACGCATCTCGCACTCCCATGCACGACTGCAGGACTTCACTAGAGCTGCCCCATCCTGTGGAACTCTCTTCCACTGCCCATCAGGCTCGCTCCCACCTTCAACACCTTCAAAAAAGCACTCAGAACTCACTTCTTCAAGGAGGCCTACCTCAACTCAACACTGCCCTAACCCTCTCTGCCAAAAATTTATTGATGCACCCCCTCCTTTTGTGTCACCAACTCTTCCCTCTAGATTGTAAGCCTTTGGCAGGGCCCTCTCCCCTTGTTTATCATACATGACTGTGTGCACTTTACCCAGAATTTGGAACTTGTATTTTTACTACTACCACTCCAGTATATGATCTAGCATTGTATTACCATCTGCATTGTGTTGTGTATCGTATTGCTTATTACCTGTATTGTTGTATCTATTGTCTATTACCTGTATTGTGCTGTCACCCCTGTTATCAATGTCTGTAATCCTATTTATTGTACAGCGCTGTGTAATATGTTGGCGCTATATAAATCCAATAAATAATAATAATAATATATTCACTCACTGTGTGTGGCCGGCTGCATGCTCCATGACCCTCCAATGCCCCCAGTTGCAGTGTTGTGCACAGACTGAACTACGCATGTTCAGAACAATCTTGCACACATGTGATATACTCAAACCTCAGAGAGCGGAGCCAACTGGACCAGTGATTTACACATACATACACAACACAACAGACAGACAGACACAAACGAATCACCTACTATAAGCACCCTTTCCTCCTCCTGTTAGTGCCTGTGGGTGGATACATCAACCATTGGCCGCATCCTCCAGACTTCTCCTCCACCATGTATCCAGCTGCTCTCTATGTGCTGCCTCCTGCCAGTAAGTGACCATTTTGTCCATTTGCCACCTCCTCCACCACGCTGCTCCAAACTCCAATCATGGCTTGACTCCTCCTTCTCACGGTTCGGCTTGCTGCTGTGTGCCTGTACTGTGCTTCTCTTTGATGTCCTCAATGTCCTCCTGGACAGTAAGATACTCTCTCCTTCTGGTGTTGCCCCCTACATGCTGCTGCCCTGAATCACGTGATTCAAGTTTATTCATGGTAGGGCTGGCCCTGACCGATATGTCCAATAAAAAAAAAGACTGACAAAATGGTTGTCTCTAATCAGGGCATGCCAAAAACTAAACACAAAGTCAGGACCCAGGAGCAAAATGTGGTACCACGATCATCAACCATTTTAAGTGATTATTTCACTTTATCAGTGCCACAGAATATGTTGCCTCTTTATAAATCAATAATAATAATTGTATGTATCTTTACTTATACCTTAATTAACCTTTACTTTAAAGCGCTTTGTATGTTAAAAATAACTGTATTTTTCAAATATTTATGTTATTCAGGTATCTATAATTGTGTTCAGCCTGTGTTATTTCGTCAGTCGCTTCTACCATTTTAAGCTTGTTGCTGAATTCATTGATCATCTTCAAAGAGGATTTATCAGTGTATCCATAAATTTTACCTTCATAACTGAGTATTTAAAGGTAAGATATTTATTGATTTAACAGTGTTTCATTATCTCTGAAAGTGAATCTGTGTGTAATAAAAAAAAAATGCAGCTATGTGTAATACTGTATATCTCCATAGATACAGTATGCTTGGTGCTTGATCAGGAACCCTGCAAATCATCTAAGTTCATATACAAATATCAACTCATATGACAATGCCGGAATCTTTCAGTTGTTCATAATGATTTGTAAAATGGGGACAATGATTTTAGCGGAGCTTCCATGACAAAGAAGTTTGGGTATTGCAATTTGCAACTGCTTTTTGATATATGTATAGCTGACTACATGTTTAATTTAAGCCATTACACCAGATACTTAAATTAAAAAAAACACTACAACACCAACAATGATTAGAGATTTGGTAAACTTTCCAATTGCTAAGCAGATTTCAGCAATGTGCATGAGTGTGCGGTATACAGAGGCATTAGCCATTGCATAGACTGAGACATAGATATCGAAGGGCAAAGGTAATAATACTGTATTATGGAAATTTGTGAAGCTGAACATAGAATAGAGGTTAGTAATGACAGCAGTGATTTTACCACTGCAGAAACCTTTGTTACAGACCAAAAGAGGAAGTAAATGAGAAAAGTTTAGAAGCAGCAAAACTGATTAACCACTTGCCGACCGCGCACTCATACCGCGCGTCGGCAAAGTGGCAGCTGCAGGACCAGCGACGCAGTTCTGCGTCGCCGGCTGCAGGCTAATTAATCAGGAAGCAGCCGCTCGCGCGAGCGGCTGCTTCCTGTCAATTCACGGCGGGGGGCTCCGTGAATAGCTTGCGGGCCGCCGATCGCTGCTCGCAGGCTAAATGTAAACACAAGCGGAAATAATCCGCTTTGTTTACATTGTACGGCGCTGCTGCGCAGCAGCGCCGTAAGGCAGATCGGCGATCGCCGCCATGTGACAGGGGATGTCCTGTCACTGGCTGCACAGGACGGATAGCGTCCTGTGCAGCCCGGATCACCGGGGGGGCCAGGTAGGAGAGGGAGGGGGGGGAATTTTGCCACGGAGGGGGGCTTTGAGGTGCCCCCCCGCAACACCCAGGCAGGCAGGAGCGATCAGACCCCCCCCTGCACATCATCCCCCTAGTGGGGAAAAAAAGGGGGTGATCTGGTCGCTCTGCCTGCACCCTGATCTGTGCTGGGGGCTGCACAGCCCACCCAGCACAGATCAGCTAAAACAGCGCTGGTCCTTAAGGGGGGGTAAAGGGTGGGTCCTCAAGTGGTTAATGTTACAAGCAGGAGTGTAACTTGAAACCACTGGCCCCCCCCTGCAAAAACTTTGGATGCCCCCCATCAAACCCCCCACTGACATCTAACCCTAACTTCCCCACCCCCTGCACAAATTTCCTACCTGAAGCTTAACCCTAAACACCCCTACCCCTTTCTACCCTAACCTCCCCCCTTCCCCAATTCGCGGCAAGAAAAAAATTAACTTCTCAGGCACCGCCATAGGTACCTGCTAATAAATAGCAGCTGCCACAGGCACCCAAATTACCACTCAATGACGATATTAAATATGGTGCACCACCATCCCCAGCATTAGGAGTCCAGAACAGTCCAGAATGACACAAAAGTTCCCAAAACTGTGGAAAATCTCTTCCCACAATTGCATCATACATCAAATGGGGTACCACCCCTACTACATGCGAGATCATGCCTAGCACAGTTCCAAACTCCATGGTTGCTGTGGGATACTCCTAGGTATCTCCATGAATGCAAATCAGAACAGCACTTAGACGAACGATTTTTAAATCGTTTATTTAAAGAAATAATGCAAAACAAAATATAGCAATAGAAACAAATTGATACAGAAATAATAAGTGTTCAATATGAAAATAGCTGATTACAGTCTGAGCAGTTTGTCAAGTTACCGTGTCCTCTGCGGTAAGTCCCACAGAGATATGTACTCCAATTCTGGAAAGTTCTGTGGAATAGGTATTACTCCTTTTATCATCCAGCCCAAATCCGTGATGGTACAGGATGGCTGGGGTCTCTCTCCTTCCAGGCTCAGTGTCAGTCGGTTTTTACTCTTTCTCTGCCGGCGTGGGTGGATGGTAACAAGAAAGGTTTCCACCCTTAACAATCTGACCTCAGGCTGCTGAGGTCCGCCCCTATTGTCTGAGGGACAGAATTGGCAGTTTCTCCAAGTATGCCATAACTCAGCGGATATCTGACATATCATATAAAACCCAACATTTTACATTCCGTCAGCATGCGCTGAACCAATCGGTATCAAACTCGCTTGGAGTGCCACCTTCCTTACCTATGTAATCATTACCCCAGGCTGTGAGATGACTAGGAGATCGATTAACATCTCAGGAGGTGGGCTGCGCTGGTTGCATGGCGCACTGTAAGTTGTGGACCGCTGGGCCCAAACGGTTACGCAATATCCATCGAATTATGGACTAATATGAAGTGAGATATCAAAAGCTCATTAAGCCAGGGGCATGTCTCTGGGTATTTTCCGGACAGGCAGGAATGTGAATGGGTCCTAATGAGTTTACGACCCAGATCTGTTCCTCTCCTTATCTTTAAAACTAGGATAGGAGACTTCCTGGAGAATCTTTATTGCCCCCCTTTTAGATAACCTTTTTCCTGTGTGAATGGTGTGGTTTTAGGGTGAATGGCTTCTCTCTGTGAGGACAACACAAACATTCACAGCCCCAATTGCAGGGGTTGTGAGATGGAAAAACACTGAGTTTCTAAAAGCCAGGCATATGGATTAAAGGTGTACTCCAGAACCAATTTTGTGAGCATTTACCTGCGCTTGCCGCAATGGCGTTCGCGGGATCGTGACAGGGCCCAGTCAGGGATTCCGGCTGTAACCATTTCCTCACCAGATGGATTAGATCATACATCTGCGATCTGGGTGGTTTCCCAATCTGATAGCTCCAGCCGCTGACGCGTTGTGCCCGCACCGCCAACGTAACACCCAACCGTGCCAAGATCGTAATCTTTTGCCACTTCCGGCTCCAGATCAAAGTAAGCCTTTTGGGATTCTCCTTTTAACAGTGGGGCTACCAGTCCTGCCCACTTGTCCTTGGGCCAGCCTTCCCTTTCAGCAGTCCATTCAAAGGTTGTCAGGTAGGCCTCTGCATCATCCTCAGTAGACATCTTATGCAACAAGCGGCTCACCTGGATGGACGGTGTAACAACAACCCCTGCAGCGGTGCTCTAGGAACTTTGTATCAATCGCTGCTGCGACTCCATTTGTTTCTGCAGTTGCAACATCATCTCCATGTGCTGTGCATTTGCCTTTTGTAGTTCAGCATTTGTCTGCTGTTGTGCTGCATTGGCCAAAACCAACTGCTTCAACATCTCGTCCATGCTTAGCAGGCTTCCCCAGCAGACTTCCAGCAGTGTCCTTGCATAGAACTGCCCGCATCCTCCACCACGTGTAAGGGATTAGTAGGTAGAGGGGTGCTGAGCTCCCTGGGATGAGCTTGAAACACAGGCACAGCAGGCTCCAATGGTGTTCAACAGCAAAACATGGTGTTTATTTACAGCTTTATACACTATATACAGGCAAGTAGTAAAAATTGTCAAAACAAAACAGTAAATGAAATCCTGCCACTCAGGCTGCTAGTCTAAACACAGGTAACTTCCCTGTCTAAGCCACTGTGAAGAGCCTAACACTCCCCACAGTATTATAACTTTCAGTCCAAACAAAGTAGCTTTCCAGATTACCTTGCCTTCAGCAAGCTCTCCTGACCTATCTAGGTCCTTCCCAGGCAGAGAGCAACTTCAAACTGACAGCCTGCAGCCTATCAAGGTTTTTTTTTTTTTTTTTTTTCCCTCGGCAGGAGATCCAGCCCTGCTCAAAAGCTTGCCTAATTCAAGGGAACAGGGATGCAAATGACCTGAACCTGCGTGAGACATAAATCCCATCCTGGACTTTTCCACCCAAATCCTCCCGATATCTGTCACAATATATATACACACACACACACATATACAGCAATACAGCAGCATTAAGCAGTCACTGAGGTATTTGCATTATTTACAACTTTAAACACTGCCAAACATCTCGGCCTACACAAACCATCTCTCACTACTCTCAAACTCCATGACTCCTCCACCTTTCTGCACACCTCTTCCTCCCCTTCCTCCACTATCTACATATCACAATATGCTCTTCCTCCACCTGCTCCTGCACCACCTAGTCCTCACTAAGGTCACCTTATCTAACTCTAGCCTCCCATCTTGCCCTCCACCCCCACGCAACTCTCATACCACTCCATCACTGACTCCATGCACACCCCACTCTAAACATGTCTCCACCTCCTCACAGTTCCTTCCCGCACCCACACTCCCTCCCTCTCCTCCCTCATTCCCATCCAGACCTCTCACAAGCACACCACCCCTCTCTCCTGTGCCCTCTGGAATGCTAGATCAGTCCGTAATAAACTCACTGAAATCCATGACCTTTTCCTCACCAACTCCCTCATCCTCCTTGCCCTCACAAAGACATGGCTCACCCCCTTTGACTCTGCTGCAGCAGCGACCCTCTCCTATGGGGGGCTTCACCTGAGTCACACCCCCAGACCAGAAAACAGGTCTGGGGGAGGGGTGGGTCTGCTCCTCTCCCCGTCCTGCACTTTCCGTGTCCTCACGCCACCCCCTTCCTTGAACTTTACCTCCTTTGAGACACATGTAATCCGCCTCTACCATCCCCTTCCAGCAGTCATCGCAGTCCTTTACCGCCCCCCATCCACCTCCACTAAACAATTCCTGGACAACCTGGCCTCTTGGCTCCCACAAATACTCTCCTCTGACCTCCCCACCATCATACTTGGGGACTTCAACATCCCCATGGACAGTCCTTACTCCCCTGAAGCCTCTCAACTGCTCTCCCTCACTACTTCCCTTGGCCTCTTCCAACACACCAATTCCCCCACCCACCGCGCTGGCCACACTTTCGACCTGATTCTCTCAAAATCCGACACCCTCCCCAACCTGGACATCACACCCTTCCCCCTCTCTGACCATCACCTTCTCACTTTCTCCATCTCCCCATCATGCTTCCCCCACCCTCCACCACCCTCAGGTCGTTGGCAGAGAGATTTGCATAACCTAGACCCAACTGCACTAGCCAACCCCCTCCACTCCCTCACATTCACCCTCCCAAACGTTACCTGCCCAAACCAAGCCGTGGCCAAATACAACCAGGCCCTTTCAGCAGCCCTAGACATTGCTGCAACCCCCACATTCCGCCCCAGCCGTCCCATTAATCCCCAGCCCTGGCAAAATGCACACACTCGCAACCTCCAAAAACAGACACGCACCTATGAACGGAAATGGAGGAAATCCCACCTCAACTCCGACTTTTTGGCGTACAAGGCCAACCTGCAGCTGTTCTATTCCGCATTAACTGATGCGACTCCACCGAGACTGCCCTCACCAAGGTCGTCAATGACCTCACGCTTGCCAAGGCTGAAGGAAAATACACTGTCCTGCTCCTCCTAGACCTCTCATCAGCATTCACATTGTTGATCACTCCCTGCTTCTCCAGTCCCTGCAATCTGTGGGTATCCAAGACCTTGCCCTAGCATGGTTTTCCTCCTACCTCTCAAATCGCTTTTTCAAGACCTCCCTCAATGGTTCCTCCTCAACCGCCTTCCCACTTTCAGTTGGGGTCCCCCAAGGCTCTGTTCTTGTTCCCCTGCTGTTCTCCATTTACACCGCCTCCATCGGAAAACTCCTTTCCTCTCTGGGTTTCAACTATCACCTATATGCAGATGACACCCAGATTAATCTCCATACCACTGACCTCTCCACCACCACCATGGAGAAGGTATCCTCTGGTCTCTCAGCTATTTCATCCTGGATGTCTGCCAGGTTCCTAAAATTAAACCTGGATAAGACTGAACTCCTAATCTTCCGGCCACGTGCTGCTTCACCCCCCACTGACCTCTATGTCACTGTCAATGGCACAATCATTCATCCAACCACACAAGCCCGCTGCCTGGGTGTCACCCTGGACTTGGCCCTCTCCTTCACCTCCCACATCCAAACCGTAGCTAGAGCCTGCTATTTCCACTTTACGCAACATCTCCAAGATCCGGCCTTTCCTGACCCCAGACACTGCCAAACTCCTTGTCCATGCCCTCATCATCTCCCGTCTGGACTACTGCAACTCCCTCTTGTCAGCCGCATCGCCCCCCTAAAATCCATCATGAACGCAGCAGCCAGACTCATCTACTCCTCCCACCGCTCTGTCTCCACGACTCCCCTACGCAAAACCCCTTATTGGCTTCCAATTCACTTCAGAATCAGCTTCAAGATCCTATGTTTGGCATACAAATCCATACACAAGTCCTGCCCAACCTACATCTCTGACCTGGTCAGCAGATATACACCTGGCCGTCCACTTCGCTCCTCCAACGACCTCCTCTTAACCACCCCACGCATCTCGCACTCCCATGCGAGACTGCAGGACTTCACTAGAGCTGCCCCTATCCTGTGGAACTCTCTCCCACTGCCCATCAGGCTCGCTCCCACCTTCAACACCTTCAAAAAAGCACTCAAAACTCACTTCTTCAAGGAGGCCTACATCAACTCAACACTACCCTAATCCTTTCTGCCAATAACTTCTTGATGCACCCCCTCCTTCCGTGTCACCAACCCCTCCCTCTAGATTGTAAGCCTTTGGCAGGGCCCTCTCCCCTTGTGTATCATACTTGACTGTGTGCACTTTACCCAGAATTTGAAACTGGTAATTTTTACCACAACCACTCCAGTTTATGATCTGGCATTGTACTACTATCTGCATTGTGTTGTGTATCTTATTGCTATTACCTGTATTGTTGTATCTATGGTCTGTTACCTGTATTGTTCTGTCACCCCTGTTATCATTGTCTGTAATCCTATTTATTGTACAGTGCTGCGTAATATGTTGGCGCTATATAAATCTAATAAATAATAATAATAATATACACACACAATGTGCACACACACACAGCACCCTAACACACACTGTGCTCACACAACACTCTGACACACACACGCGATGTGCACACACCCAGCACCCTGACACACACACACAATGGGCACACACACAACACCTTGACACACACACGCAATGTGCACACACACAGCACCCTGATACACACACACTACCCTGACAGACAGACAGACACACACACACACACACACACACACACACACACACACACACACACACACACACACACACACACACACACACACACACACACACACACACACACACAGTCTCCCACAACTAGCAGCTGTGGCAGCATGACCTCTTCTGCCTCCTGGTCTACATCAAGGACCTAAAAGTGAAGGGATTATGTCGCCCTGTGTGTCTCTGGCATGGGTGCTTGAGCAGGCGAGGACAGGGGGCCGAGGAAGCATCCACCATAGTAAAAGAAGTATGCCCCCCCCCCCCCAGGTCCTAGTGCCCGCCGCCGCTCGCTAACCAACAGCCATGCTGTTCAAAAACCAAAAAAATATTTCGCCCCGTCCATCTGCTGATGCATATGGGCAGGCGGTGGGTTCCAGAGCTGCAGGCCCCCTCCAAGCCCCCCCACCCCCCACGTCTGCAACCCTTGCAGGTGTGGTAGTTCCACCACTGGTTACAAGGGATGTTAAAATTGATTATGAACTGTACCTTAGCCTTGGGACATTACTGTTAATTTTTGATGTTTCCACTTTCTTCTCCGAAACGCTTCCTGATCTATCACAATTCCTTGCAAGGAATAAGAGATGCTTCCTGCTAACATACTTAGAGATATGAGCCATACCTTTTATGTATGTCTCCCATGTTTCTGGGCATCCTGATTGGAGCAAAACACACAATTTGCTCACTCCCAGCTAAAGAAATTTCCTACCATTATTTGGCCAGCAGGCGCCAGTCAGCTGACCAAATAAAGGTAGGAAATTGCTTTAGCTGGGAGTGAGCAAATTGTGTGTTTTGTAGCATTCAGTTCAGAAGCAGTTGGAATGAATTCCCTAGGGGTGAGAGGTCCAGGGCCAACCCGCACTTCCCTCTGGGTATTGCATGGTGGTTTGGGAGCCCCAGCCAGTGAGAGAGACTGGGGCCCCCCGGCTGTTGTGCGAACCATTGTTTGTCATCCTGATAGGAGCTAGGAACGCTAGTTGTTTTATTGTCTTTTCTAAATTATTCCTTGTGGCTATCCCTAACTATGCCTATTTTATGTTCTTATTAATTCTTAAAAAAAACTTTTAAAATATAAAGTCTTTAAAAAAAATGATTATGGTGACTGAGGCTAAGTTCACAGTGGGATGTTAAAGTCGCACGTTAAAACAACATTTAACGTAGAATAATGCACTGCAATGAAAAATGAATGCCCCATTCACAGTGCACATGTTGAGTTGGCGTCTAACGCTGCACGTTACGTGAAAGTACTGCATGCAGTGCGTTATACATGTTATTAGATGCGTTAGACTGTTTGCACATGCTTAGTACTGACTTGGAAGCATACTTTTCATTGCCTGTATTTTCTACTGTATCTGCTGTACAACACGTACAGCAGATACAGTAGAAAATACAGGCAATGAAAAGTATGCTTCCAAGTCAGTACTAAGCATGTGCAAACAGTCTAACGTAATGCTGCGTTGCGACTTTTTGGGCGCATTGCATTGTAAGTTTGCGTTGCGACTTTCATGTGGCATCCAAATGCAACGTCCTACTGTCATCCTAGCCTGAGGTCGGAGATGTCAATAAACAGGAAGTAGTGCAGTAAGGCAGAGAAGTGGCCCACAATTGGTTGACTTGGAGATCAATAGAAAACAGCAATATGGAAATAAATCAGAAAGGGGCTTATGGCTGTGAAAGATAATGCACAGATAATTGGAAGCAAATTCCATTACCTTTTCTATTTACAAGTTTGTGCGTTTGACTAGATTGCATAGAGCCAAATTAATCCATGCCATGCACTGATGAGGATCAAACAATCCGAAACAGCCTGTATGAATGTTGGATTATTATGGCTCTGTACAAATTAACAAGCTGACACATCATTGCATTCCAGCGGTTCTGGAGGTGTGTTTAGCTTCTAAGGGTACAATGGTTAATTTGCATATATTCAGCAGTGATGCCCTGGGAGACATCTCAAGCTCACTCCAACCTGAATTATCGCAAATTCTTTCTGTTTTAAGAAAGCAAACTTTTGTTTTTTTTTACTAGATTGAAAGGCGTCCATGCAATAAGGGCATCTAGAAAAAAAGGGTGCGAGATATAGATGAAATTATAAGTATTTATCTAAACAATATTTTTTGTTTCTATGTTATAAACGAAAATCAAGACCCAGCATGATGAGGGTATGCCATGTATGATATAAAAATATGTTTTAAAGTTGCAAAATACTAAGTGCTATTATTATATTATTATTAGAAAATGGGTGTAATGCACACATAATACTCAATAAAGAATATAAAAATATCACAGCGTTTTCACCTAAAAAAACATCAGCCAGATAAAACATATGACACATATCTGCTGAACACAATGGCACTTTTTCAATTCACTTTTGGTCCTAATTTTTCTCCTTTGAAATAATTTTTCATCTTGTGTTTAAAATAACTTTTCAGCACTCTGCAATTGCAAAAATACCAAAAAGTAGGTGAAAAAGTATTGTCAAAATTATTCCAAGTATTTTCTTACTTGTTGGAGGCTTAAAGGGCTTTTTATTGATGAGGTGTGAAAATATCACCAAGAAGAAATCTTAGGAGAAAAAGTGAATTGAATAAGGACCTATAGCCGATCTACGCCCATACGTAAATAACTTATCTTCTGAGTTTTTTCCAGGAGGTAAATTCTCATCTCTTTACAAACTAACTTCTCACCACTTTACTATTAAAAAAGTAACAAAAAGTAGGTAAGAAAGAAATATAAAACTTATTTGTGGAATTAGGTGTAAACATATCTATTCGGAGAAAACTCAGGAGAAAAAAATGAATTGAATAGGGTCCCCAGAGTACCAATGGAGGTTATGTCACCCTTACAGCATGCCTGAAGTGATACAGTGGGGTGCGAAAGTTTGGGCAACCTTGTTAATCGTCATGATTTTCTTGTATAAATCGTTGGTTGTTACGATAAAAAAATGTCAGTTAAATATATCATATAGGAGACACACACAGTGATATTTGAGAAGTGAAATTACGTTTTTTGGATTTACAGAAAGTGTGCAATAATTGTTTAACCACCCTGGCATTCTGATTAAATCGCCAGGGTGGCTGCGGGAGGGTTTTTTTTAAATTAAAAAAAAACTATTTCATGCAGCCAACTGAAAGTTGGCTGCATGAAAGCCCACTAGAGGGCGCTCCGGAGGCGTTCTTCCGATCGCCTCCGGCGCCCAGAATAAACAAGGAAGGCCGCAATGAGCGGCCTTCCTTGTGTTGCTTACATCGTCGCCATAGCGACGAGCGGAGTGACGTCATCGACGTCAGCCGACGTCCTGACGTCAGCCGCCTCCGATCCAGCCCTACATTTGGGCACTGTTGTCATTTTATTGATTCCAAAACCTTTAGAACTAATTATTGGAACTCAAATTGGCTTGGTAAGCTCAGTGACACCTGACCTACATACACAGGTGAATCAAATTATGAGAAAGAGTATTTAAGGGGCTCAATTGTAAGTTTCCCTCCTCTTTTAATTTTCTCTGAAGCGTAGCAACATGGGAGTCTCAACACAACTCTCAAATGACCTGAAGACAAAGATTGTTCACCATCATGGTTTAGGGGAAGGATACAGAAAGCTGTCTCAGAAATTTCTGTTTCCCCAGTTAGGAACATATTGAGGAAATGGAAGACCACAGGCTCAGTTCAAGTTAAGGCTCAAAGTGGCAGACCAAGAAAAATCTCGGATAGAGAGAAGCGACGAATGGTGAGAACAGTCAGAATCAACCCACAGACCAGCACCAACAACCTACAACATCATCTTGCTGCAGATGGAGTCACTGTGCATCGTTCAACCATTCGGCACACTTTACACAAGGAGATGCTGTATGCGAGAGTGATGCAGGAGAAGCCTTTTCTCTGCCCAAAATACCTTCAACCAGAATCCAGACTCTGATTGGAACCTACCTACAGGAAGCGTTTAGAGGCTGTAATTTCTGCAAAAGGAGGATCTACTAAATATTGATTTCATTTCTTTTTTGTGGTGCCCAAATTTATGCACCTGCCTAATTTTGTTTAAACAATTATTGCGCACTTTCTGTAAATCCAATAATGTCTCCTATATGATATATTTAAAAACATATGGTTACTCTGTTGTACTGGTCCAAGCCCTATTTCATACAGCCTTATCGATCCCTGCCATGTACTAATGAGGACCAAAAGTCCGAAACAGGCTGTCTACATGTGGGTTTGATATGGCTGTGTAAAACTTAAAGCTATAGGCTTGCTATACACCAGCGGTTCTGGATGCTTGCTTGGCTTAAAGAGAACCCGAGGTGGGTTTGAAGAATATTATCTGCATACAGAGGCTGGATCTGCCTATACAGCCCAGCCTCTGTTGCTATCCCAAACCCCACTAAGGTCCCCCTGCACTCTGCAATCCCTCATAAATCACAGCCATGCTGTGAGGCTGTGTTTACATCTGTAGTGTCAGTCTCAGCTGCTCCCCCGCCTCCTGCATAGCTCCGGTCCCTGCCCCCATCCCTTCCCTCCAATCAGCAGGAAGGGAAGGGATGCAGGCGGGGACTGGAGTTCTGCAGGAGGCGGGGAGAGCAGCAGACTGACACTATAGAGATAAACACAACCAGCTCTGATAAGCTGTTTGTCAGCAGCGTGGCTGTGATTTATGAGGGATTGCAGAGTGCAGGGGGACCTTAGGGGGGGTTTGGGATAGCAACAGAGGCTGAGCTGTATAGGCAGATCCAGCCTCTGTATGCAGATAATATTCTTCAAACGCACCTCGGGTTCTCTTTAACAAGGGTGAAAAGGGATAGTTTGCATATTGAGTGGTAGTGCATTGTGGGTAACCACAAATGTTCACTTATAACTGAATTATTAGAAATTTCCTTCTGTTTTAAGAAGGCAATTACACCAAGATATGATATATTTAACTGACATTTTGTATCGTAACAACCAAAGATTTATACAGGAAAATCATGATGATTAACAAGGTTGCCCAAACTTTCGCACCCCACTGTATGTGATGTGAGATAATCATAGGTACATAAAATACTATCCCTAGTAAGAAATTGTCTGAAGTGCCTTTCTGTTTTCCAGTATAGCAAAAGTAAAAAAAAAAAGTGTTGTTATCTATGCAAAAGAATTTGTCAAATGGCTTGTCGAATTCAGTCACAGTTTTCTGAAAAGTAAATAGAAACTAAAACAGCTACGAAGCAAAGAGATAAGGCTTCTAATAAAGTTTCAGTGCAGGAGAGTTAAAAGGGTCATTACTTTCTCTTTCACCTTAATAACGGAAAGTGTGGATTCTAAACAGTAGCTGTGACAGTCTGATGCAATTTAAAAAATAGAGCCATTAAACTGAAAATCGAAACCGGAAACTAATTTCTATGTTACTACTGCTGTATTAGTGATTGGTACGACACATAGAAATAATAATTATCGCATGAGTTAATTTTCACTTCAGGTTCATATTAAAGGTAAGTTCTATCTAGAACTAGTAAATTTCATAAGATTGGAGACATATACTGTATTGCATGGATCACAAGATAAAAAAAATAAAAAAAATCAGCAGACCTAATGAGGATTTCTAAATTTCAATACATTACATTTGTATGAAAAGGCTATCACAAGGCGAGTTGAACTCATCACTCTTACTCAGTATGCGTTTTGACAAAGTATAAACCCTTAATAGGTGTTCCATGAAAGTCTCTTCACCAATGTGGATTTGTTTTCACCACCCAAGGCACGCCGTCACCAACCGCTCCCCCCATGGGAAAATGATTATTAGAATTTAGTATTTATATAGCGCCAGCATCTTCTGCAGAACACACACAAAAAGACAAAGTACTTATAGCAAACTGTCACTCAGACAAGCTCAGAATTGTAGTCTAGGGCCTATTTTTAAAGGGGAAGCCTAGCCTACTAACTTATCTGTATGTTTTTGGGATGTGGGTGGAAATCAGAATGCCTGGAGGAAACCAACACAGGCTCCGGGAAAATATACAAACTCCATGCAGATAGTGCCCTAGTTGGGTTTGAACCACCGTGCTGCCCACATTAAAATGTTCTTTCCACAGCCAGGGGGGAGGCTGCAGGAGAATGTATTCTCTCAAAAGTGCATAAGGAACTCAAATGCCCCATGGTAATATTTAAAGGGGCTCTGTAGCGGTACATAAAAACAAAAAATGTCACTTACCTGGGGCTTCTAACGGCCCCCTGCAGATATCCTGTCCCACGCCATCACTCAAGAAGCCTCCGTGAGCTCCCAGAGACGCAAGTGGGAGCGAGGACACGCACGGCCACACAGCGCAGTGACATTCATCTAGTTAGATGAATAATTGGAAGGTGACTCACGTCGGAACGGAGGATTCTTGAGTGCAGTGCAAAATGTAATCTCTTGTGCAACACATTATCACTGCAGTGATACTCACCATTCCAAAATTCTGGAAAACTACTCACTCTGTAATCAATAAAGATGAAAATCTGGCACTGCAGTGCAAAAGTGTAATTTGTTCAGCGTATAACACAGCTAGTAAATATATACTTTTGTGCGCTGGACTGCAACAAGTAGAAATGGTCCTACCAGCAGGTGAGACGGATGGCATTGATAGCAGAGTACAAACAAGCAGCCTAACGGCTGTTTCACATGGTGGTGCTTCACCAGAAGAAGTAGCGCCATGCAAAACAGCCGTTAGGCTGCTTATTTGCACCCACTGCCATCCATTTCACCTGACACACACTAGGAACATTTCTGCTTGTTGCAGTCCAGTGCGCAAAAGTATATATTTACCACTCTTGTTTTACACTAAATAAACTACACTTTTGCACTGCAGTGCCAGATTTTCATCTCTCTTCATCTGTTAATTACATTTTAAACTACTACTTTTTATTCCACAGCACACAGAGCCGAATATGTTAAGTGAAGCTGCTTAATACTGCGCACCTGGTCATGCAATAGATTATAGACTCATTGCTCATTGCCATAGTGCCAACAAGCTTGACCTTGCAGCGTTTAACCTCACTATAGTCCTAACCTAAACCAACCCTTGAAAACCAAAACATAGCTGCAGGTCTTATCCAGATCGTTCCAACATTACCCCTTAACATACTACTCATTGACGTTGGAACAATACAATTTTTATTGTAAATCGGCCACAGCTATAATAACATTTATTTATTCATCCAATAAAACATCATAAAATAAACTGATACATATCTCAATTTACATATGTAGCATGTGCATGAAAACATCCAATGAACAAAAACACATTCAATAACACCATCACACCATTAGCATGCAGCCAACAACCCGACAGCCGCGAACCTTGGGATCGGGGGTTCTCTGAGCTTACATATATCACCATGACAAGTAACCAGCCAACCATGTCTTGTCCACACCAGTGTATCCCCTCTATCCAACTGACTCCACCACCCCTAGCAAAGGGACCGCCACAACAGACCCAAAGCCTGTCCGCCACATCTCTGCTCCCAATTCCATCTTATCTTGTAGTAACAACGTAAACATGTCGGTCCCGACACTGTTTAGATGTACACTGTCACGTCAAAAGTACATTTCCTCAATCACCACAATCACCTGTTGCGCACCACAAATTTTCCTACCGCCCACCTTAATTCAAAACTTGTCAATCGCCGTAGGATCCCGAGCATAACGCCACTTGAATCTTGGTAAAATCTCTGACCATACCACTCGAAGGCCCGGAACTGCCTCCCGCATGGTATTGATGTCGGACATCATATCTTTGATCAATGATCGCATCGGGATGAGCCCGAGATCATTGCTCCGAGATCATTGCCTCCTACGTGTAACACTACCACGTTCGGAGCCGGCTCCCTTTGCAACTTCCTATAGAACAAGCCAAGCATCTTAGACCACTGTAGGCCTCTCACCCCTTCTCATCTGAGTGCCACATCATCAATCGCAAATCCCAGCTGTATGCCGCTGTGTCGTCTCGAGGCCAGCAAATAAAAGAATGACCGAGCAGCCAGCAGATGCATGCCTGTCGAACTGAAACAATCAAAGAAAAACAAAACCACTAATTACTGTCAGAGTATGCAAAACATATCCCCCCAAAAATGTTTTATATGAAATATACATATGTAGATAGATCCATATAGCTCATCCCCCTTTTAAAAGAAAGAACTCCCCCCACCCCTTACTATGTCTTCCCCTAAGACCGTTCAACTGCAGGTTTTTGAGCCATATGTGGACGCACGTACAAGCGGTACCAGTTGGACTGCCATCTACCAATTAGTAGTACCATTTCCTGGGACAATTTTGCTGCTTCCGTAGCCGCTCCTATCCTAAAAGAATACACTCCTTAATCCCCCGTGTTTAACCCCAAGCCCCCCAAACACCTCCTCAGTACCGCCCTGAATTGAAAAACTGATAAGGAAGACCCATCCTCATGAATCAAAAGCTGCGCCCCGGACTGGGACCGCAAACTCATATAGTTCTGCCATGTGCCTAGTGGGCATGTTTCGCACCCTTGTAGAGAATAAAGATCCAACTTCACCCCTTTTCCTGCCTGATCAGTTTTGGAGTAACGGATCAGGACTGACAAAACTCCATTGCTCAATGCCACATCGCCCACCTGAAGGCCCCCCAAACTCTGGCGGTTAGCACCAAGCTCACTCACACGCAGCGTTGCATAAAAAGCCAGTGCGAACGCCAGCTTAAACAACCACACCTCGAACTGGGACTTGCATATCACATCCAACTGCTGGAATAAACCCTTGAGTATCTCCCAGGTAATCGGTCGACGCTTATCCGGAGACCGCCTATCTTTTCTCCAACCCTTCAAGGCTTGGCGCACAACAAAGTTTTTTTTTTTTAAATCCTCCCATCATACCAATTTAGATAAGAAGGCTAAAGCTGCCAAGTTCTTATCAATCACCGATGGAGAAACCCCCTCCTCCAACCATTGTCCCACCAACCACAGAAAAAGGTCCCTCCTGCCCTCCGTAGTATCCTGGAAATGTAATTCCTCCTGCCACCCAAACCACTTACTCGATACTGTACCATAAGCCCTCCACGTAGTAGGGGCCATGGACCGTTTTTTCCATTCCCACAAAATCCAGATCTGAAGGACCACAGCCCGGCTGGACACTTCTTTCTCTTCGTCACAGCTCCTGGAGCCAGCTCCCGAAAACGAGTCCACTGTGAACGAGACAAGGCGTGCACGTTATCCGACCGAAAAAGGACCGACCGATTCCTCAAAGATTCCCCCCACAATTCCACTGCCACCACCACCGGGAACAATTCCAGAAATGTCATGTTTCTCATAATCTCCTCCCCACCCATTCTTCCGGCCACGCCTCTGCTCACCATCTCCCAGCAAAATAGGCACCAAAACCCACTGAGCCGGCCTTGTCAGTAAACAATTCCAGCTGCTCATTGCTCGAAACTGACTCTAACCAATAGGATAGACCATTAAATTGCAGCAGAAACTCCGACCAGACGTGCAAATCCTCCCTATGATCGATATGTAACCGAATGAAGTGGTGCTGCTCCACGAGCCCGCTAGTCACCAGCGATAACCTGCGTGAAAATATTTGCCCCATGGGAATCACCTTACATACAAAATTAAGTTTACCCAATAGAGACTGCATGTCCAGCAATGTTATCTTCTTCGAACCCTTCGCCCTCACCACACACAAAATCAGATTGTAACTTACCCTCCGGCAGTCTGCAAACTTTCCTCACTAAATCTATCTCAATCCCCATAACCGAACAGGGGCCTTCCATTTCATCCTCAGCAATGGGCACCTCGAATTCTCGAAAAATCTGCCCCACCTCCCTCAAAATCATTTCGCACAAATGCGAGCGCGCAGGCACGACCCAGAAAAAATCGTGAAGGTAATGTGTAATGGCCGAGAACACCGTGCGTTCCTTCACCACCCACTCCAAAAATGTGCTAAACATTTCGTACAGAGCGCAAGAAATAGAACAACCCATGGGCAAGCATCTTTCAACATAAAAAGCCCATTTGAAATGGCAACCGAGCAGGCTCATGCTCTCCGGATGGACCGGAAGCAGCCTAAAAGCAGATTCAATATCTTTGCCTTGAGTGCTCCTTCCCCCGCCTCCCGTACCATGCACAGCCCTCTATGAAAAAGCACATAGGTGAGGACAATTCCTTAGCTATCCCATCGTTCACCGAGTACCCCTTAGGAAAAGACAAATGATGGATGAGCCTGAATTTAGCTGCTTCCTTTTTTGGGAACTACCCCCAGGGGGGACACGATCAAGTCACCTAGGGGTGGGACCGCCATTCTCCCCAATTGCACTTCCTTACCCAATTTTTCCCTGATCACCTGAGGATGCAGTCTTGCTGATTTCAAATTCCTCTTCCTTATGGGCCTAAACTGTGCTGAGGAGGGGATAACAAAACCAAACCAAAAACCCTCCCTTAACACTGCAGTCGCATTCTGATCCTCATAGCGATCGAGCCAAGTTTCCATCGCCTTGAGAATCACCGGCGTCATCCCTTTTTCCAGCACCCTCCCCGCCTCTCCTGAAATTCTCCCCTCTAGACTTCTGAAAACATCTTGAGGCTCTGTGTGTGTCCCGGCACAAAAGGAGCACTCGTGCTTGAATTTACATGTTGCTCCCCACTTGCATTGGGCCTCGTTAAAGTCCCAGCACACTCCCTTCTTGTTTGAGCTAGAGACCCCTGCACCTGCAGGAGACGCTATTCTGAAACGACGACTGACAATTAGCGCTACCGTACAACCCACCCTTCAAGTTCATAACCCGCAGTCAAATCACAATGTCCTTATGATGCCAGTCCAGGTCCAGTTTTACTGACATCCGTTGCCTGACATGCTCATTGTACCTCAACCACGCCAATCCCCCATACATCCTGTGCTCCTCCCAAATTGCATTCAAGTAACAAAAGAGCGGTGTGCACTTCTCCGGGAATTTTTCTCCAATAATGCTTCCCATAATCGGGAACGCCTAAAGCCAATTCCCAAACGTCCTGGGAATCAGCCTGAAACGCCACCGATCCTCATCTTCCTCCTTCCTATGCTCCTTTCCCTTAACCCAACGCTCAACATTGAAACGCTCGAGAGGGAGTAAAGTGAATATATCAACATACTCCCCCCTCCAAATTTTTTCCTTCACTTCCGACTTCAAATGACCTCCTAATGGACCCTCGAAACAAGTGTAAGCATGCCCCTTGGCCAAGTCTGAAATGGGAGTTCTTTTTTCCTTCCCCTTTTCTACCACTGCCACTTCCTTTGACAACCCCGTTGGCTCGCCCAAAACATTAGGCACCGACTCAGCTCCCAACGGGTCCCCCACCTCTGCCGCTGTAACGCCCCCTCCAGAACCCTGAGGGTCCCACACTGCAGCCACATCTTCCGCATTCACATTCCCAGCACCCCATTTCGTCTCAAAGCAGCCCAGGAGTGACCGAACCTCGTCCACAAAACCCCTCATAGCGCCATGTTCGCTGACTACCCGTGACTCCATTGTTTGCGACCTCACTTGCTGTAATGTGCTGTGCAGTAGCTTCGGACTCATCATTAGGATGCGCAGGTGTATCACTCCTGCCATCTGTTCCTCTTGAGATCGCTGTTCCTCCCGACGATCCTCATGACGACCCATCCTGTGGTGGCCCGGCTGGCGGTACTGAAGAGGTCTCAGCTCTCTCATGGCCAGATCCGGCCGCGCCCTGAAAAGAAAATGCAGAACAAGCACCAGGCCATACAAATCCCCCAGGGTACATGTTAAGCTGCCACCCCCCTGGCACCTGCCTGACGCTCTCCCCCAGCTGCCTCTGTCCTCGCATTGTCCTCTCCCCTAGCCCCCTCGCGCTGGCCTGTTCCCCTGCCACTGTTCCCACAAGCATGATACCCAACCCCTCCACTGACCCCAGCTCCATGTGGACTCACCGCTCTGCCGCCCCGTGTGCTGGCCTGGGTCCCTTTCTTCTTCCTCTTCTTGGCGCTGCCAGACCTGCCCAAGGCCGCACGTGCTGAGCGGGTGCGAGTGGGAGATGGAAAAGGGGACAGCCACTCCGTTGCCCCCTTGGTCCTAGATGGCCTGGTCCCTGCTGCCACCTCTGGAGAAGTGCTATGCGCACTATCCATGGCCGCATTTGCATGCGGCAGGAAAGCTGCCCGAGTAGGCTGAGCGGCCGGCTGGTCTGTTGGCGGCGGGCGTGAAAGTCCTGCTGCAAGGATGTCTGCAGCCACCCTTCTCCCCGCATGAATGCCTCCTCCCTGATCCGGCGGATCATCTCCGCCAGGTCCTTTCTCTGCCATCCTGACTCTGGGCCCTGATTGTCAGCTGAAGTGAATGAACGTTCACTCTCGCTGAAAGATCTGAGGTAACTGCCTTTATCTCATCCCCTCCCTCTACCCAGCCTGCTTACTCCTCCCCCTTCCCAGCCAAACTCGAACCACCCAATCCCCGACCTCCTAACAAAAGCAAGGTTCGGGAAACCCACAGAGGTCATGGTGTTGCTGCTTAAAGGAGCAGCACACCTCTTTTTCTTTTACTATTTGATTGCTGCAAACTACTTATTCTCCCACCATCCTAAATTGGTTGAAGGGAATTTACACATGAGACAAATAAAGGACCTAATTTGCACAGCCACTCAACAGTAGGGATAAACATTATAAAATTTGGATGAGATAGGAACTCTTTCATTCCTCTAAATAGGGGAATATTCTACTCTGCTCTCTTTGTTACTCTAAATGGCTATTTATTTTCTGCCAAAAGTGATTTGCTTTCCATCCAAATCTTTGGAATAAACTGGGGTATCCGTACACTTTGCAGATTTCTTAGACTTTTTTCTTTCTTCTTTATGTCTTTTGAATATGTGGCACCCTACACATCATAGGGAACATAGCTTTACTGTATATACAGTCTGTTCTAAAATAGTTAAATCATGCCATATTGTCAATCATACCTCCCAAATTTTTGAGATAAGAAAGAGGGACACTTAAGCCACACTCCTGCCACACCCCCAATCACGCCCAGGGCCGGTTCTAGACTTTTTGATGAATGAGGCAAACTTGTCAGGATGTGCCCCTCCATGAAACACTGCCGCTCTCCTGCCTCCCCCCTCCTCACTCAATGTCAGACTCCTTACATAGCACAACAAGCTGCTTTTCCCCAATGATGACCTCTTCGCCTTGCTCTCTTCTCACTTCTCCTCCTACTCTGACTGCTTGCTGTTAGCGTAAACACAGTATAAACATGCTGCCCCTGTAATCTCTGCGCCTGATGCAAATGTTTTACCTTGCTTAATGAGAGAATCGGCCTTGATCACACCCCTAGTCATGCATACCATAAAGATTTCATAAGAAAAATATGTTGTCTTATAATGCAAACCACACTGGTCCATTTTATCCTGGTTCATTTTCCTTCATATTTACATATGAAAATAGGAAATATATCAATTTAAAGGATGGGAATAAAGTTTAAAGTCAATTAAACACACACTTTAGTAGAAGAATACATATATTTACACAGATCTGTACATCAGTCCTGAAAGAGGGGCAAATGAGGAAGAAAGAGAGACAGAGGGACATGGGTCCCAAAGAGGGACTGTCCCTCCAAAAGAGAGACAGTTGTGAGCTATGTTGTTAATTATAAAAAGTACCTGTCAGATATCATGGTCTTGGATCTCTGTTTCATATTCAGCAGTGATGCATTGTGGGAGAGCTCAGTCACTCACTAAAAGTGTACCTGAGAAGAAAGGGTGTAAAAGTTTTATACATACCTGGGGCCGTGGCCGGTTTAACCCTCGATGGGGCCCCAGGGCTAATGTAACCTGGAGCCCCCCTGCAAAATTTGCATTCAGCCGCCCCCCACCCCCCCCCCCCAACATCTTGTGCTTCTGGGGTTGTGCCGCCCCCCACCCCCACGTGTCCATACCTCCAATCAGACTTCCCCACACTAATTGTCCGCGCTGAGTGCACTAATAATAATGATAATTTTAGAGCAGGTGCAGAGACGAGCAGCAAAATTGATACGTGGGATGGAAGGTCTCACTTACCAAGAAAGGTTAAATAAACTGGGTTTATTTAGTCTAGAGAAAAGACGCCTTAGAGGGCAATATGAAAGCTTGGCGGATGAGCTTTTTTGCCCAAGGCCTTCTCGAAGGAATAGAGGACATGATCTGCGCATGGAGGAAAAACGTTTAAGCCATTTATTTAAGAAAGGGTTCGTTGCAGTAAGAGTGATTAAGATGTGGAATGCATTGCCACAGGAAGTAGTTATGGCAAATTCTATACCTGCATTTAAAGGGGGCTTAGATGCTTTCCTTGCGTTGAAAAACTTCAATGGCTACAATTACTAGGTAATGCCCAGTGATGTTGATCCAGGGATTTTATCTGATTGCCATCTGATTGCCAATCCTTGTAAGGATTTTTCGCCTTCCTCTGGATCAACAGGGATATGTGAGGGAGCAGGCTGGTGTTGTACTTTGTTCTCTGGTTGAACTCGATTGACGTTTGTTTTTTTTTCAACCCAAATAACTATGCAACTAAATAACTTTGTAATCGGGGCAGCAGCACGATCACAGCCTTTGCATATCACCTCTCCCGGCTACTGTGTTGCTGCTGCTTGCCTGTTTTCATCGCACTTCCTGTGTGATCAGGCACATGTTACATATGACAGGATGCGCCTGATCACTCAGGAAGTGCGATGAAGACGGGCAAGCAGCAGCAACACAGCAGCCAGGAGAGGTGATATGCAAAGGCTGTGCTGGTGCCCTGATTACAAAGTTATTAGTGCACTCACCACTGACAGTTAGTGAGGAAGTCGGAGGTATTGCAATGTGGGGGGAGGGGGGGGGCAATACAACCCCAGAAGCACAGGATGTTAAGGGGGAGTTTGGGGGCCCCAGTAGCGCTGGGCGTCCCTGGGACAATTGCCCCTTGCCTCAATGGAACCTGGGGCTTCCTCCAGCCCCCTCCATGCTGATCACTCCTTCACCGCCATCCTATGCCTCCTGGATGCTCCGGTAGATGCCCCATTATCTTCAGCCAGTCGGCGCAGTCCGCCTGCGCGCGCTCCCACAGCCGGAAGTGTTCTGCAACTGAGCAGTAGTACTGCACAGGCGCAGAATGCTCCCAGCGATGGGAGAGTGGCACACGTATGCATACATCCTGACTGGCGAAGCTAACGGGACATCTACTGGAGCAACCAGGAGGCGGAGGATTGTGGTGAGGGAGCGATCTGCATGGAGGGGGCAGGAGGAAGCCCTAGGTATGTATAATACTTTTACACCCTTTCATCTCAGTTTTACTTTAACCACTTGAGGACTCAACCTTTACCCCCCCTTAAAGAGAACCCGAGGTGGGTTTGAAGAATATTATCTGCATACAGAGGCTGGATCTGCCTATACAGCCCAGCCTCTGTTGCTATCCCAAACCCCCCTAAGCTCCCCCTGCACTCTGCAATCCCTCATAAATCACAGCCACGCTACTGACAAACAGCTTGTCAGAGCTGGCTGTGTTTATCTCTATAGTGTCAGTCTGCTGCTCTCCCCGCCTCCTGCAGAACTCCATTCCCCGCCTGCATCCCTTCCCTCCCTGCTGATTGGAGGAAGGGATGGGGGCAGGGACCGGAGCTATGCAGGAGGCGGGGGAGCAGCTGAGACTGACACTACAGATGTAAACACAGCCTCACAGCACGGCTGTGATTTATGAGGGATTGCAGAGTGCAGGGGGACCTTAGTGGGGTTTGGGATAGCAACAGAGGCTGGGCTGTATAGGCAGATCCAGCCTCTGTATGCAGATAACATTCTTTAAACACAACTCGGGTTCTCTTTAAGGACCAGCGCTGTTTTTTCAATTCAGACCACTGCAGCTTTAACGGTTTATTGCTCGGTCATACAACCTACCACCTAAATGAATTTTGCGTCCTTTTCTTCTCACTAATACAGCTTTCTTTTGATGCTATTTGATTGCTGCTGTGAGCTTTAGTTTTTATTATATTCATCAAAAAAGACATGAATTTTGTAAAAAAAATGACTTTTTTAACTTTCTGTGCTGACATTTTTCAAATAAAGTAAAATTTCCAATACATTTGAGCACGAAAGTTATTCTGCTACATGTCTTTGATAAAAAAAAAACATTCAGTGTATATTTATTGGATTGGGTAAAAGTTATAGCGTTTACAAACTATGGTGCCAAAAGTGAATTTTCCCATTTTTAAGCATCTCTGACTTTCCTGACTACCTGTCATGTTTCATGAGGTGCTAAAAATCCAGGATAGTATAAATACCCCAAAAATAACCCCATTTTGGAAAGAAGACACCCCAAAGTACTCACTAAGAGGCATGGTGAGTTCATAGAAGATTTTATTTTTTGTCACAAGTTAGCGGAAAATGACACTTTGTCACAAAAAAAAAAAAAAAAGGTTTCCATTTCAGCTAACTTCTAACAAAAAAAAAAATGAAATCTGCCATGGACACAACATGCCCCTCAATGAATACCTTAAAGTGTCTATTTTTCAAAATGGGGTCATTTGTGGGGTGTGTTTACTGTCCTGGCATTTTGGGGGTGCTGAATTGTAAGCACCCCTGTAAAGCCTAAAGGTAGTCATTGCACTGTGGGCCCCTTAGCGCAGTTTGGCTGCAAAAAAGTGTCACACATATGGTTTCGCCATACTCAGGAGAAGTAGTACAATGTGTTTTGGGGTGTATTTTTACACATACCCATGCTGGGTGGGAGAAATATCTCTGTAAATGACAATTTTTTGATTTTTTTTTACACACAATTGTCCATTTACAGAGAGATTTCTCCCACCCAGCATGGGTATGTATAAAAATACACCCCAAAACACATTGTACTACTTCTCCTGAGTACGGCGATACCACATGTGTGGCACTTTTTTGCACCCTAACTGCGCTAAGGGGCCGAGAGTCCAATGAGTACCTTTAGCATTTCACAGGTCATTTTGCGACATTTGGTTTCAAGACTACTCCTCACGGTTTAGGGCCCCTAAAATACCAGGACAGTATAGGAACCCCACAAATGACCCCATTTTAGAAAGAAGACACCCCAAGGTACTCCATTAGGAGTATGGTGAGTTCATAGAAGATTTTATTTTTTGTCACAAGTTAGCAGAAAATGATTTTTATTGTTTTTTTTTTACCAATAGTCATTTTCCGCTAACTTGTGACAAAAAGTAAAATCTTCTATGAACTCACCATACTCCTAACGGAATACCTTGGGATGTCCTCTTTCTAAAATGGGGTCATTTGTGGGGTTCCTATATTGCTCTGGCATTTTAGGGGCCCGAAACCGTGAGGAGTAGTCTTGAAACCAAATGTTTCAAAATGACCTGCAAAATGCTAAAGGTACTCATTGGACTCTGGGCCCCTTAGCGCAGTTAGGGTGCAAAAAAGTGCCACACATGTGGTATTAGCGTACTCAGGAGAAGTAGTACAATGTGTTTTGGGGTGTATTTTTACACATACCCATATTGGGTGGGAGAAATATCTCTGTAAATGACAATTTTTTTATTTCTTTACACACAATTGTCAATTTACAGAGATATTTCTCCCAATATGGGTATGTGTAAAAATACACCCCAAAACACATTGTACTACTTCTCCTGAGTACGGCAATACCACATGTGTGGCACTTTTTTGCGGAAAATGACACTTGGTAAAAAAAAAAACAATAAAAATCACTTTCCGCTAACTTGTGACAAAAAGTAAAATCTTCCATGAACTTACCATACTCCTAATGGAGTACCTTGGGGTGTCTTCTTTCTAAAATGGGGTCATTTGTGGGGTTCCTATATTGCTCTGGCATTTTAGGGGCCCTAAACTGTGAGGAGTAGTCTTGAAACCAAATGTTTCAAAATGACCTGTGAAATGCTAAAGGTACTCAGTGGACTCTGGGCCCCTTAGCGCAGTTAGGGTGACAAAAAGTGCCACACATGTGGTATCGGCGTACTCGGGAGAAGTAGTACAATGTGTTTTGCGGTGTATTTTTACACATACCCATATTGGGTGGGAGAAATATCTCTGTAAATGACAATTTTTTTGATTTCTTTACACACAATTGTCAATTTACAGAGATATTTCTCCCACCCAATATGGGTATGTGTAAAAATACACCCCAAAACACATTGTACTACTTCTCCTGAGTACGGCGATACCACATGTGTGGCACTTTTTTGCACCCTAACTGCGCTAAGGGGCCCAGAGTCCAATGAGTACCTTTAGCATTTCACAGGTCATTTTGAAACATTTGGTTTCCAGACTACTCCTCACGGTTTAGGGCCCCTAAAATGCCAGAGCAGTATAGGAACCCCACAAATGACCCCATTTTACAAAGAGGACATCCCAAGATATTCCGTTAGGAGTATGGTGAGTTCATAGAAGATTTTATGTTTTGTCACAAGTTAGCGGAAAATGACACTTGGTAAAAAAAAAACAATAAAAATCATTTTCCGCTAACTTGTGACAAAAAGTAAAATCTTCCATGAACTCACCATACTCCTAATGGAGTACCTTGGGGTGTCTTCTTTCTAAAATGGGGTCATTTGTGGGGTTCCTATACTGCTCTGGCATTTTAGGGGCCCTAAACCGTGAGGAGTAGTCTTGAAACCAAATGTTTCAAAATGACCTGTGAAATGCTAAAGGTACTCAGTGGACTCTGGGCCTATTAGCGCAGTTAAGGTGCAAAAAAGTGCCACACATGTGGCATTGCCGTACTCAGGAGAAGTAGTACAATGTGTTTTGCGGTGTATTTTTACACATACCCATATTGGGTGGGAGAAATATGTCTGTAAATGGACAATTGTGTGTAAAAAAATCAAAAAATTGTCATTTACAGAGTGATTTCTTCTACCCATCATGGGTACGTGTAAAAATACACCCTAAAACACATTGGTCCACTTCTTCCGGGTACTGCGCTAAGGGGCCCAACGTGCAATGACTACCTTTGGGCTTTACAGGGGTGCTCACAATTTAGCCCCCCCCCCCCCCACATGACAGGACAGTTAACAAACCCCACAAATGACCCCATTTTGGAAATAAGACACCACAAAGTATTCCATAAGGGGCATGGTGAGTTTATACAAAAATGTATTTTTTTGTCACAAGTTAGCAGAAAAGGATATTTTGTGAAAAAAAAAACAAAAAAACAACAATTTATGCTAACTTGTGACAAAAAACAAAATCTTCTATGAACTCACCATGCACCTCACGGAATACTTTGGGGTGTCCTCTTTCCAAAATGGGGTCATTTGTGGGGTCTGTCCTGGCATTTTAGGGTCTCTGCAATCATTACATGTATGGCCAGTATTTCTGCTATACTCCTTATATTGGGCATACAGGTAGTGCATTCTGGGCTAAAAGGAAAAATGAACGGCAAACATCCCTTCATTCGCATCGATCAATGTGGATGAACAAATATCTGCCAAAAAATGTGAAAAAAAGAAAAGAAAGAGGGTAAGGCGTCCGCCTGGACATAGGAGCTGCCACCCCAAAAAATCCAAACCTACCAGCTTGTATGCCCAGGCAAACCTGATTTATTCCTCCACATCGATCGATGTGAATGGAGAAATCATTGCTTGAGTTCTTTTTTGATACAAAGTGCTTGCCAAAGCATATGAACCCCAACACCACTCCTCGGCCCATATGCCTCGGCAAACGTATCTTTTTTACTGTGGAGGAGAAATCTCGTCCTACAGCGCTGCATGCACCGATTTTGTGTAACCTGACAGAAGCGCAATGCTTCTGTCAGGATGCATCATCAGTGCTGCAGCTGATTGGTTGGTTGGAAAAAAAGAGAGGAGGAGAAGAAAAAAAAAAAAAAAAAAGCAAGCAGCAAAGCACTTCAATAACATTAACTTTTTAAACTTTATTAAATATGTTCAAACCAAACAATAACATTGGTAACCAAATATTAACTTTTTTGCTCAACTGTTTTTTTTTGTTTTTTTGTTTTTTACTTGCGAGCTGAGGATAAACTTCTCCTCCCCCATGGGTCAATGTGCAAAGTGCAAATCGCACAGATATGTGGCGAAGTACATTATGCATTCTGTCCCAAGTGAAAGGAGAGGTTTCTGGCAGGCCAGTGTATTTGGATCTCTCAAAACCTGATGTTTGGGTTCACACTGCATACTGGCCTATCCGGTTGGTCGAGCCCGCCGCACCGTCTCGCCCAAAATAGATCTTCAGGGAATACCACAAGAGTAGCATTCGGCCTAGTAATTAAATGTGTCGCCGTAGACTAACATGACTTCCGGGCCGACCCAAATTGCCGCAGAAGCCACGCAGTAACATAGGCATGCACTAGCGTTAAGTCAAGCACTTCCGGCGTAGGGGGGGACCGCAAAGTGTGACTTTTGCTAGGCAATTGCCCTAACGCATCGCGCCAGTGTGAAATAGCACTGAGAGACCATTGTGTGCCTACTGCTGTGTCTGTAGTTCCTTAGGTTCTAAAAGTGTGCCTTCTCGTGGTACCTCTCATAACACTCCCCTAGGCATAGGCCAGGCTGGTCAGGACAGGAGGGACAGTAAACGGGGGTGTCACGCCTTATTCCAGCCTTGCTGCAGACACGACATATTTTTTTGGGGTTGCGTTGAGTTGGGATACTGGGAATCGGGTAGACGTAACGCCTTCCATGCAGCCGGCTAGTTGCATTTGGGGGTTGGGCTCTGGCACCTTCTGGATACAGGAGTGCCGAAACGATCTCTTCCTGGAATTGAAGGAAAGATCCAGTTCTCCCAGCCTTACTGTAGAGAACAAAGCTGTTGTACATCGCCAATTGAATTAAATACACAGACACTTTCTTATACCAGCGTCTGGGTTTCCAGGAAATTAAATAGGGCCCTAACATCTGGTCATTGAAGTCCACCCCTTGGCATTATAGTTGTGGACGGCGAGGGGCTTTTCAATGACCTCTGTTGCCCGTGTAATTTGTACTGTCGTGTCTGTGTGAATGGTAGACAGAAGGTAAACGTCCCTCTTGTCCTTCCATTTCACCGAGAGCAAGTCATTGGTACACAAGGCGGCCCTCTCCCCCCGTTGAAGTCTGGTGTTAACGAGCCGTTGGGGGAAGCCCCGGCGACTAGGCCGCACGGTGCCACAGCATCGGATTCCTTCTAACTTTAAGTGCTGAAAGAGGGCCACACTTGTGTAAAAGTTGTCCACATAAAGATGGTACCCCATATGGAACAAGGGTGACACCAAGTCCCACACAATCTTTCCACTGCTCCCCAGGTAGTCAGGACATCCGACCGGCTCCAATTTTGAGTCTTTTCCCTCATAGACCCTAAAACGAGATGTATAGCCTGTGGCCCTATCACAGAGCTTATACAGTTTCACCCCATACCGGGCGCGCTTGCTTGGGATGTACTGTTTGATGCCAAGGCGCCCGGTAAAATGTACGAGGGACTCGTCTACACAGATGTTCTGTTCAGGGGTATAAGCATCTGCAAATGTGGATGACAGTTGGTCTATGAGGGGCCGAATTTTGTGGAGCCGGTCATAAGCTGGGTGGTCTCTTGCATGACAGGTGTCGTTGTCATTGAAATGCAGGAAGCGCAGGATGATCTCAAATCGCGCCCTGGACATGGCAGCAGAGAACACGGGCATGTTATGTATTGGGCGTGTAGACCAATAAGAGCACAATACATTTTTTTGGGTAATACCCATGTTGAGGAGAAGGCCCAAAAAAATGTTAAGTTTGGAAACTTGGAGTGGTTTCCACCGAAAAGGCTGGGCGTGGCAGCTTGTCGGATTGGCGGTTATAAATTGTGTGGCATAACGGTTGGTCTCACACAGTGAGATCTGGGTTCGATTCCCAGCTATGGTATGATGTATACTGGCTTTTAAAGTAGTATAATTCCCTGCCAGAAGAGACCCTCCTCCCTCCGGTAGGAGGGAGGAGGGAATAGGTTGAAGGGTAGGAGGGAGGAGGGAGGAGGGAGGAGGGAGGAGGGAGGTGGGAGGAGGGAGGAGGGAGGTGGGAGGAGGGAGGAGGGAGGAGGGAGGAGGGAGGAGGGAGGTGGGTTCGGCCCAACTCTACTTGAGACTGATCTTCCGCCACCTGCAGTCCAGTGACATGGGGTGTGGTACGCCTGGCTCTAGTCGGGACCTCAACCTCGTCATCGGAACTATCGGTCAGAGAGCCACTGCTGTCTACAGGATCGTACTCTGAACCAGAAGATTCGTTGAATAAGTCGACCCAATCATCCTCATCCGACTGGTCCATGTACCTGTAGATGTCTTCATTGGAAAACCTCTTTTTTGCCATGGTGGCCTGCTAAATTTAGGAGGTATTCCTCTGAGACTACCCAGGAAAAAGAACACCTACCTAGCGAAAGGGAGTACTTGAGAGGTAGAAAGCTGTGGTCACTGAGTTTTGATAAAAAAAAATCAAAACTGCTGTTTACAGTGCCACAGCTAGTGCACAGTGTCTTTTGCAGTGATCAGAAAAAATAAATTTCTGTCACTGCGGTGGGGCGGGCTGAACGCAGTGCAGGCGAACGATCAGGTCTGATCGGGCAAACACTGCGTTTTTTTGTGGATCCTAGTGACCCTAATATAGATCTGACTGTGATCACTAATGATCACTTACAGATACTATATAGTACCAATGCTGATTAGCGACAGCGATGACGCTAATTAGTGACTGTGGTGCAGTGGGCTGAGCACTAACTGACACTAACAACCCTTTTGCCTAGCTAACTGGCCTAACTGTTACCGCTAGTGATACTAAAAAAGTGACAGTTTTCACTGATCACTGTTTTTAGATCACTAGGATAGTGACGGTGAGGGGGGGGGGGGGGGGGTCGGGGATCAGAGAGCAATCACAAATAATCAAAAACAATCACGAGGCAATTACAACACAATTACAGCAATCTGCGCAATCAAAGCCAATCAAGGAGCAATTGAATCCAATAACACGACAATCAAAAACCAATTACGTCACAATCGAAGCCAATCACACGACAATCGATGCTAATCACAGGGCAATTGAGACAATCGAGACACAGGGCAAAACAGCCAATCAGAGGGCAATTGGCGCAATCAAAACCAATCACGGGCTATTGAAGCCAATCACGCGACAATCAAAAACCAATTACGTGACAATAGAAGCCAATCACACGACAATCGATGCCAATCACAGTACAATTGAGACAATTGTAGCCAAACAAAGAACAATCAAGCCTTACAGACAGGAGATAAGATACACAATGGCAGGGGGGAGAAAATACGCAAGCAATGCACTAGGAAGGTGTGGGGAGGATCTGAGGGGGTGGGTGATCAGAAGCCCCTAAGGGGTAGTTGGGGGTCTGATCTGATGGATAGGAGTGACAGGTGGTGACAGGGGGTGATAGATGGGTTATTGACGGGTGATAAGTGGGTGTTTACAGGGAAAAACAGATGCAAACAATGGACTGCTGATGTGATCGGGGGGGGGGGGGGGTCTCGGGGGGATCTGAAAGGGTGGGTGGGTGATCAGAAGCAGTTGGAGGTCTGATCTGATGTGGGGCAGTGACAGGTGGTGACAAGGGATGATTGACAGGTGACTGATAGGTGATTGACAGATGATCAGTGGGCTATTAGAGGGAGATGGAGAGATGCAGTATACAGGGGGGGGGGGGGAGATCTGAAGGGGTGGGGGGTGATCAGATAACCCTAAGGGGTAGTTGGGGGTCTGATCTGATTGATAGGAGTGACAGGTGGTGACAGGGATTGATTGATGGGTGATATGGGGGGTGGTTGGGTCTAAGCTGCAGGGGTGTACAGGGGGGGTCTGATGGGTGAGGCAGGTGATCGGAGGTCTGTGGGGCTCCTAACAGGTATGGTGCGTTCACTCACTGTGCCTGCTCTCCTTGCCGGTGGTCTATCGCTAAGTGTGACCACCAGCGGGGAGGCAGGCAGTATTATACAGTTTGTTAGGTAAACAAACTGTATTATACGACTTCTAGTGGCTTATTTGAAAAGTTACAACCCGCCGGCAGGTTGTAGTCACAAGGGGGCGGCACCACGTGACACAGCGATCGCGCGGCTCCCGCCGCACGATCGCTGATTAATCACCGAGAATTGGTCCTCCAGGAGCCACTTTGCCGACGCGCGTTATGAGTGCGCGGTCGGCAAGTGGTTAAAGCTGAATTATTGCAGATACCTTCTGTTTTAAGAAGCCAAACTACGCTTTCTTTTTAGTGGGAGGGGTTTTCAGTCTCTTTTAGTCCCCTATACTTTCCTAGTTATGTTGGATCACGTTGAGCTGCTTGGATATCCTGTTTTCTGATAACCTACTTCTTCTGATTTTTGTTGTAGATAAGTTTCTGTTTAAATTTAAAGGACAACTGAAGCGAGAGGGAAATAGAAGCTGCCATATTTATTTCCTTTTAAACAATACCAGTTGCCTGGCTATCCTGCTGATCCTCTGCCTCTAATACTTTTAGCCATAGTGTAATGATAGTTCATTACACTTATCTCTCCTCATGCCTGTGCTGACTACTGCTAGGACAGCGGAGGGTAACAATCGCTCGTTACCCTACAGCTGCAGAGTCCCACGCAGCTCTTCTTCTCGTTCTGTCCGCATGGCGATGTTTTTCCAGGTTCAGCGTCCTCTGTTGCTAGGTGCACACTCGTGCCTCTGCCTCTCTTACTGCAGTGGCTGAAGGCAGTACTGCACCCTCCATACGTCTCCAAGCCGCTCTCTCCCTACAAGCTGTTCCCCTGCTTAAATCCCTCTTCAACCAGGATCACCCTTCCAGGATCCCTTTCGCCAATCCCTGTCCGCTCTCTAGCCTGCCTGCCTGCCTGCCTATTTGCCTGCAATCCTGCACTACCTAACCAGGATCCCTACACTCCCTGTCAGTCACCTGTCTGTCATCCATCTCTGGTTCCATGTCCGTCTCCCTGCAGTCACTTCCCCGGATCCTTGCACTACCTTTCAGTCTCCAGCCTTAGGCCCTGTTCAGACTGTCAGCGTTTGCAGAATGCGTGTAAGTTTAAAGAAACGCAAGGTAAAAAACGCATGCGTTTGTATGTGTTTTCTATGCGTTCAAATGCGTTTTCTATTGCGTTTTGCACACACACGTCACACAGGAAACAAAAAATAATTATGGGAAACGCAGAGGGAAACGTATGCTAAAAACGCAATAGTACGCATTTTTGATACGCATCTATAGACTTTCATTGCGTCCGTTTCTGTGCGTGACGCACAGAACTGCGTGCAGCAATGCGGATGAGAAACGTATGCGTCTCATACGCATACATGTGAACGAGGCTATTAGAAAACATTAGTAGCCTTTTCTATGCGCAAAGTCTGCCCATATGCATTCTGTAATAACGGCAAAGAACGCAAAGTCTGAACGAGGCCTTACTTCCCTGTCCATTGCACTCCCGGAGTTTCCCCCTGACTTCCTTTTCCCCTACGGAAACTTCCACTCACCATCCACAGCTACCAGAGGTTTCCCCTTGCCTGTCGGTACCCTTCCTGGGAACTCTTCTGTCACCTGCAGCATCCTGGGGTTTCCCTCCACATGCCTGTTTCCATCCGGGAACTTTCTCCTACAATCTACAGCATCTGCCGGATTTCCTCAGCCTTCCAGTTCCCCTCCGGGGACTCTCCTGTCATCTGTAGCTACCTTTAGCTCCAGCCTGTCCATTCCTCTCTTGGGTACCTGGCTTGCCTTCCCAGAGGTATTCTGACTACTAGGACTTACCCTGTCAGGCAGAACCCTCCTGGGATCTGTTGCTATCAGCTCCTTACCCGGGTTTCCCCCTGGCTGAGTCAGCTCCCTTACCATGATTATCCCATCAGTCCATTCCCCTCCTGGAAACCCCTTCCAGGGATCCCTAGTGGTTAGGCCTTCCTGTCTTGCTAGCCTGTCCTGGCCCGATTACGCTACGGCCCACTCTGCTTGAGGCCCCTCCTATCCCACTAGGTACCCTTTGTTCTTCCCTGGTGCGGTAGTCCGGGGGGTCGTGACCTGGCAGGCACCAGGCAGCAAAGTAGTCCACCACCCACTAGGGGAGTGCGCTGGTAAAGACCCATGCCTGCTTAGACTCCACGCCCTTGGGCTGCTCGCCCCTTGATCCCAGTGACAGGATCAACAGACCTCCGACACTTCACAAGACCCTGAACAAGCATATGCAGATCAGATGCGAGATTAGCTGCATGCTTGTTGTGATTCAGACAATACTGCAGCCAAATAGATCAGCAGGGCTACCGTTTAAAAGGAAATAAATATGGCAGCCTTCATATTCTTCTCACTTCATCCTTTAAAATACTTATGTATAAGTTGTACATTTGTCCCAGAGTAAAGTGCACTACTAATTTATTTTTTCTAATGTAGCTGTCACTTACAGTAGCTAGTAAAATTCTTCTGACAGATCTGACAGATTTTGGACTAGCACATCTCCTCGTGACATATTTTCAATATTTAGTCTTTTCAAAAGCAATCCTTGAAAAGGGTTTGTGCAGTGTAGAGATGTCCCAAACGGTTCGCACGCGAACTTATTCGCGTGAACAGCACAGGTTCGCATTCGCATCAGTCAGCAGACACTTGGCAGCCAATCAGGCTGCTCTCCCTCCTGGAGGCCCCCCCCCCCCCCTTACATAAGGCAGCAGCGTCGGCCATTTTCTCACTCTGTGTGCTGCTGCATTAGTGAGAGAAGGGAGAGAGATTGCTGCAGAGATAGGTTAGTTAGGCTCTTGTTAGCTTGCTCCTTGCTGATATTTGTTTCTGAAAAGCACCACCAAAACAGCTCTTTTGAGAGCTAATGTTCTTGTGATGTGTTTTTTTTTTGTGTGGCCCACTGACACTGCATGTACAGCCCTGTCTGTCGCAGCTGGCCCTTGCTAATTGCTATACTGTGCCAGGCCCAGCACATTCAATGCCTAGTGTGACTGCTGCACATTGTATTCTAATACCAGTCACTGCATACCTTTCACTGCACCTGTGTGACCACACGCTGTTTTATATACCAGTCCATGCAGACCTTTCACTGCACCTGTGTGACCGCACGCAGTTTTATATACCAGTTCGTGCATACCTTTTCCCTGCACCTGTGTGACCGTACGCTGTTTTATATACCAGTCCGTGCATACCTTTTCAGTGCACCTGTGTAACCGCACGCTGTTTTATATACCAGTCTGTGCATACCTTTTCAATGCACCTGTGTGACCGCACGCTGTTTTTTTATACTAGTCCGTGCATACCTTTCACTGCACCTGAGTGACCGCACGCTGTTATATATAGCAGTCACTGCTAACATTTCACTGCATCTGTGTGACCACATGCTGTTTTATATACCAGCAGTCAGTGCATCCATTTTCACTGCACCTGTGTGACTGCACATTATTATACCAGCAGTCACTGCATACCTTTCACTGCATCTGTGTGACTGCACATTGTTATACCAGCAGTCACTGCAACCTTTTCACTGAACCTGTGTGACTGCACATTGTATTATAGCAGCAGTCAGTGGATACCTTTCACTGCACCTGTGTGACTGCATAATGTATTATACCAGCAGTCAATGTATAGCTTTCACTGCATCTGTGTGACTGCACATTATATTAGTCAAGTCAGTGCATACCTTTCACTTCATCCCTCCCCCCCCCCCCCAATATGGACAAATCAAAAAGCAGAGGCAGAGCCAGAGGCAGGATACCCGGCAGGTCTGTTAGAAGTCATGCTGACGTAATTGTGTGTGGCCGTGGACCAAAGTACAGAGTTCAGAAAGCACGTGCCATGAACTCCCAAGATTGCCAGGAAGTAGTTGACTATTTAAAACAGACCACACCTCATCTTCCGCAGCTTCCACACGGAACCATGACATATCTTCCTCCGCAGCCACCACTGCTACTACTAGCACTACATCTGCTCCATTTGACACTTCGCAGGAGTTATTTGGTGGGGAATTAACTGATTCACAGCCATTATTGTTACAAGATGACGGCGCTAAGCATGTTACGCCACCATCTCATATGTGTGAGTTAGGCGTCAGTATGGGCGAAGGTGTGAGGATGATGAAGTACCTGTTGTTGGTGCAGTTTTGGAGGTGTCTGATACAAGCGAAGCTGTGGAGGATGATTATGATGATGATGATGATACTGCCATGGATGTCACGTAGGTTCCCAATAGAAAAGATGAACAGGGGGACAGTTCAAAGGGGGAGTCAGAGAGGAGTAGGAGGAGACGAGTTTCTGAAAGAAGCAGGGGGAGCTCATCGTCAGAAACAGCTCTTGGCAGTGTCCGGGGGCATGTATCGCCACCTATGGACTGCCAGCCAACATGCCCTTCAAGGTCAGCTGCTGACGCCACCACCAAAGTGCCATCATTCCAGGGCTCAGCGGTGTGGATTTTTTTTGTCAGAATAGAGCAATGCCATCTGTACTCCCTGCCAGTAAAAATTGAGTCGTGGAAAGACCAAGACCCACGTAGGGACAACTGTCTTACGAAGGCACATGGTGAGAAAGCACAAACGGCAATAGGATGACCACCTGAGGAAAAGCAACACACAAACGCAAAGCCGCCCTCCGCCTCCTCTTCCTCCTTCAGGTGCAGCATCTTCAGCCGCTTTATCACTGTTGTTCTGTCATTAAACTACCTCAGCCTGACCATATGGGCTTTAAAACCGCCATCTCCTGCACTCTCGCCATCGTGCGCACCAGTCCAGCACGGCCATCACAACACAAACAGCTGTTTGCAGTCACTGCATACCTTTCACTGCATCTGTGTGACTGCACATTGTATTATACCAGCAGTCAGTGCATACCTTTCACTGCACCTGTGTGACTGCACACTGTATTAGTCCAGTCAGTGTATACCTTTCACTGCATCTGGGACTGCACATTGTATTATACCTGGCAGTCGGTGCATACCTTTCTCTTGAATGGATGGCAGACTTGCCCTCCATAACAGATTCTCATTAAAGGATTTCAAGTGTATTCGTCTCATCATTATACAGCAGGGCCTCGAAAGAGTCCTCCTGTATTGTTGTTTTTTGTCACTACCTCCCTGAGTCAGGACTGCCGTGCCTGCTGCCTTCCTTGGATGTGTGGTGGTAGCAGCTCCTGCTCCTCAGCCCACAGCAGCCAGGTGTCCATTAAGGAAATCTTTGAGCGGAAGAAGGCAATGTCTGCCAGTCACCCCCTTGCCCGGCATCTGACAACTGGCTTAGCAGAACTGTTAGCTCGCCAGCTGTTACCATACCAGCTGGTGGACTCTGAGGCCTTCCAAAAATTTGTGGCGATTGGGACACCGCAGTGGAAGATACAGGCCGCAATTATTTTTCTAAAAAGCCGATACCCAAACTGTACCGTGATGTTGAAAGGCAAGTGGTGTCATCTCTGGCACACAGTATTGGGTCAAGAGTCCATCTAACCACAGATGCCTGGTCTGCAAAGCACGGTCAGGGCAGGTACATTACTTATACAGCACATTGGGTCCTTCCTTGGATGTGTGGTGGCCGTTTCTCAGGCTCCCACTCTGGACCCCTGGACTACTGGGTGCGCAGGCTTGACCTGTGGCCAGAGCTGTCACAATTTGCCATCCAACCTCTGGCTTGCCCTGCCTCAAGCATCCTGTCAGAAAGGACCTTCAGCGCAGCTGGAGGCATTGTCAGTGAGAAGAGAAGTCGCCTAGGTCAAAAAAGTGTTCAGTACCTCTCCTTTATCAAAATGAATGAGGGATGGATCCCGGAGGACTATTGCCTGCCTGAAGACTAAGTCAGTCCCCACACACAGCATCTCTGCCTGCATGCCGTGTGACTGCCTGCCCCAAGACTGTCAGTCCCCACACAGCATCTCTGCCTGTAGGCTGCTTGACTGCCTTCTCCGCCACCACCAACAGGGTTCAGGACTCCAGGTGGATTCCTGAATTTTTAAGGCCACTAACAAAAAGAATAATCATTTTTCTGGCTGCAAAAACAAAACAAAAGGCATGTACATGTGTCAATTCCCCTTTGTGATCGTTACCTTGCTGCAGTGAAGGGGCTTGCGTATCACAATTAACCAATGACCTATATAAGTGTGTTGGGGGCAAACTCAAGAAGATAAGGTCGTTGCTTCATTGTAGACAGACCAAATTCGATATGCTGGACAGTCACTGTTGTTCTGTCATTGAGCTACCTCAGCCCGACCATATGGGCTTGAAAACCGCCATCGTCTGCACTGTCGCCATTGTGCGCACCAGTCCAGCACCGCCATCACTACACAAACAGCTGTTTGCGGTGCATTACACAGTGAGTTTGGTGTGTCAGTGTGAGGCAGTACACTAATTACACTACCTGATGTATACACATGCAAGATGTTTCAAAGCACTTTAGGCCTCCAAATTAGCAATGCAATGTGATTTCTGCCCTTAAAACCCTGCTGTGTGTCAATTCCGTAATGTTCCCCGGGACTTTTGGCGTGTATCCCACTCCGCCATGCCCCCCTCCAGGTGTTTGACCCCTTGAAGCATCTTTTCCATCACTTCTGTGGCCAGAATTAGTGTTTGTAGTTTTGAAAGTTTGCCTGCCCATTGAAGTCTATTGCGATTTGCGATGTTCAGCGGTTCGTGAACCAAAATCTGCGGGTCGCAACATCTCTAGTGCAGTGGTGCTGCAAAGCCTTTCTATTCCTGTGCGCACTGTTCTGGCAGTTTGAGTATGCCACTGCCATCCAGGGAGTGCTTTCAAAAAGTCCTGAGAATCCCCTGTGATGAGATGGATTAGTACAAAATCTGTCAGATCTATCACATTTCTACTGCCTACTGTAAGTGACAAGAACATAGGAAAAAAATTTTTTAGTAAATTAATCTGAAATGAATGTACTAATACACATGTATTTTAAATTTTACACATTTTTGCTACAGTGGTCCTTAAATGGACACTTAAGCCAGGGATAAAAAAATCAGTTTTACTTGCCTGGGGCTTCTACCAATTCCCAGCAGCCATCCCGTGCCCTTACAGTCACTCACGGAGCCCCCCGATCCCCTTTTTGCACCCGCACAGGCCTGGCCACGCATATCCTTCTTCATGTTACCGTCCTCAATAGCGTCCTGCGCAGGACGCTATTCTGGACCGGAATGCAAAGAAGTATATGCGGGGCCTCTCAGCGAAAACAAAACTAGCTGGCGGCGAGGGACAGCTAGTTTCCACCAGATTCGGATTGTAGCTGCATGACAGTCTGTTATGTATATGTCAGCTGTGCAGAATCTTCAAATACCTGCTCACTCCCAGGCTTGCATCTGTGGTTGTCGGCAACAGCTGCAGTTCTCTTCTCCCCAGGGCCGGTCCGCCCATGAGGCGGGGTGAAACAAAAGCCTCAGGCAGCACTTCTGGGGGGCGGCACCTGCCTGTCCGTGGGTGTGGGGGGGCCGCCGAGCTGAAGGGGGTAGCGGACAGGAAGGGGGTATTGGGCAAAGTGGCGGGGAGGGGGGCCGGACCCCCCCCTCCCTTGCCTGGGTCCCTCTATCTGCACCCCCCCTCCAGCTTTAAAAAGTTAAGTAGCAGCCGCTACTAGTAAGAAGCAACGGGCGGGGATGACTTACCTCTCCCATGTTCCAGTGTGCGCTCCACTGTCGTCACTCCCTGCAATGCAGTCCACTTACAATACAGTGGGCGGCGTTGCAGGTTAGTGACGACAGTGGAACACATGCTGGAATGCGGAAGAGGTGAGTGTTCCCCGCCCGTTGCCTCTTACTAGTAGCGGCTGCTACTTAACTTTTTAAAGCTGGAGGGGGAGCGCAGATCGGGGGACCCAGGCCGCTCTGCCCAATACTCCCTTCCTGCCCGCTACCCCCTCCAGCTCGGCGGCCCCCCACCCACGGCTTGAGGGGGGGCAGCGATTTTTTTCTAAGTTTACCTCAGGCGGCAAAAAGTCTAGGGCCGACCCTGCTTCTCCCTCCTGGAAACACATGCTAATTAGAGTTGGGCCGAACCTCCGATTTTAGGTTCGCGAACCGGGTTCGCGAACTTCCGCGGAAGGTTCGGTTCGCGTTAAAGTTCGCGAACCGCAATAGACTTCAATGGGGATGCGAACTTTGAAAAAAAAAAATAATTATGCTGGCCACAAAAGTGATGGAAAAGATGTTTCAAGGGGTCTAACACCTGGAGGGGGGCATGGCGGAGTGGGATACACGCCAAAAGTCCCCGGGAAAAATCTGGATTTGACGAAAAGCAGCGTTTTAAGGGCAGAAATCACATTGAATGCTAAATGACAGGCCTAAAGTGCTTTAAAACATCTTGCATGTGTATACATCAATCAGGTAGTGTAATTAAGGTACTGCTTCACACTGACACACCAAACTCCACTGAACAGAACAGGTATGCAGTGGCGGGTTCACTAAACAGGTATACAGTGGCGGGTCCACTGAACAGAACAGGTATGCAGTGGCGGGTTCACTGAACAGGTATGCAGTGGTGGGTTCACAGAACAGGTATGCAGTGGTGGGTTCACAGAACAGGTATGCAGTGGCAGCAGGATCACTGAACAGGTATGCAGTGGTGGGTGGGTTCACAGAACAGGTATGCAGTGGTGGGTTCACAGAACAGGTATGCAGTGGCAGGATCACTGAACAGGTATGCAGTGGTGGTGGGTGGGTTCACAGAACAAGTATGCAGTGGCAGGATCACTGAACAGGTATGCAGTGGTGGGTGGGTTCACAGAACAGGTATGCAGTGGCAGCAGGATCACTGAACAGGTATGCAGTGGTGGGTGGGTTCACAGAACAGGTATGCAGTGGTGGGTTCACAGAACAGGTATGCAGTGGCAGGATCACTGAACAGGTATGCAGTGGTGGTGGGTGGGTTCACAGAACAAGTATGCAGTGGCAGGATCACTGAACAGGTATGCAGTGGTGGGTGGGTTCACAGAACAGGTATGCAGTGGCAGCAGGATCACTGAACAGGTATGCAGTGGTGGGTGGGTTCACAGAACAGGTATGCAGTGGCAGGATCACTGAACAGGTATGCAGTGGTGGTGGGTGGGTTCACAGAACAAGTATGCAGTGGCAGGATCACTGAACAGGTATGCAGTGGTGGGTGGGTTCACAGAACAGGTATGCAGTGGCAGCAGGATCACTGAACAGGTATGCAGTGGTGGGTGGGTTCACAGAACAGGTATGCAGTGGCAGGATCACTGAACAGGTATGCAGTGGTGGTGGGTGGGTTCACAGAACAAGTATGCAGTGGCAGGATCACTGAACAGGTATGCAGTGGTGGGTGGGTTCACAGAACAGGTATGCAGTGGCAGCAGGATCACTGAACAGGTATGCAGTGGTGGGTGGGTTCACAGAACAGGTATGCAGTGGTGGGTTCACAGAACAGGTATGCAGTGGCAGGATCACTGAACAGGTATGCAGTGGTGGTGGGTGGGTTCACAGAACAAGTATGCAGTGGCAGGATCACTGAACAGGTATGCAGTGGTGGGTGGGTTCACAGAACAGGTATGCAGTGGCAGCAGGATCACTGAACAGGTATGCAGTGGTGGGTGGGTTCACAGAACAGGTATGCAGTGGCAGGATCACTGAACAGGTATGCAGTGGTGGTGGGTGGGTTCACAGAACAGGTATGCAGTGGCAGGATCACTGAACAGGTATGCAGTGGCAGGATCACAGTACAGGTATGCAGTGGGCTGAGGGCTCACTGAACAGAACAGGTATGCAGCCAGGAAGAAGTTAAGCCTAACTAATCTTTCCCTATATGAGAGACTGCAGCAGCTCGCCCTACTCTCACTAATGCAGGCACACGAGTGGCCGTAATGGCCGCCGCTGCCTGCCTTATATAAGGGGGGTGGGGCTCCAGGGGCTAGTGTAGCCTAATTGGCTACACTGGGCCTGCTGACTGTGATGTAGAGGGTCAAAGTTGACCCTCAGGTGCATTATGGGCGAACCGAACTTCTTCCGCAAAACGTTCGCGTGCGGTACCCGCACGCGAACCACCTAAGTTCGCGCGAACATTCGCCGGCGAACCGTTCGGCCCAACTCTAATGCTAATACAAGGACAAGTGACATTCTGCAGACACCAGCCACATGCTAGGTAAATGGCCCCCCTTCCTCCCCCCTCGCTTCCACTTGTAATTTTCTTACTCACCAGCTTTGATCTCTGCTGCTCTTACCTCTGCTCACACCAGCACGGCATCCCTCCGCTCTTATCTTGTAACCCTTCCACTGCTGGTCTTAAGCTGAATACTCACCTAACTATGCAGGAAGATTGATTACAAAGACGTTGACGAGCATTTCCCCGATCCATCTGCCTGCTGGTGGGTACATGCGACGGCACACGATGAACGCGAACAAGAGTTCAATCGATTTTGGTACTTTGCGCAGGAGTGGTTGAAGCTTAAAGAGAACCCTAGTGTTACGGAAGAAACAGGTATTGCAGGGAATGACCACAGTTTGCAGAAACACTGACACTGAAACGGGAATGTGCAAAAATGTGTTTATTATGAACCAAATCATGCAAATAAAATGCAACCATATGCAAACAATATATACAGTGAATCTCCCGCAAACCAAACAAAACAGTGTGCACACATACAACCAAAACCCTTACTAACTATCTATCTATTTACAAACAGCATGCAGGAGAGATGTATACAAATATGTTCAAGCAAATATATATACAATGGTGCGGTATCACAGGAGGTAGGCAAAGACAGGTCAAGACGGAATATCAGAGTCAGCAGCGGTAAATCAAATACAAGCAAGGCACAGAGGAATGAACAGAAGCAGAGTCAGGACAAGCAAAGGTTCAGCAACAGGTAATCAGATATTAGAACAAGGTACAGGGTACCAGGAATCAGGTAAACAGAGGTGACCAGAGACTCAGACCTATAACGAAGGAAGTTCTGGCAATGACTAGGAGGAAGGGGCAGACTTATATGATCCATGAAACAGGAAGCAGCTGGAGGTGATTGGCATATGTCCCATTAGAGGCATCTGCAGGCCAGACACAGAACTGCAGGTCTTTGTATGTGATGATAAGCCACCTGCTGGTGGATAGTGGAAGTCCAAGGCAGTCCAACTCAATACCACCACCAGCAGGCAGGAGATGACACAACATGAATTGTAACACCGAAGCAGGTATTTTGAATCTTAAGAGAACACAGAGGCATGTCCTGTGCATAATCACATGCCACATGCAAGGCTAGCAACAATCTCCTTGTCGCTAGGCTCCTATTTACCTGCAGACTGTCATTCAATACACGCTCCCCCGCCTGTCGATGCCCGCCTCTGTGCGCTTCCTCCAATCGGAAGCTAAGCTGCGACCCAGGTACCTCCCAGGTCATGACAATATTGAAAGACAGTCTGCAGGTAAATAGAAGGCTAGCGATAAGGAGCTTGTCGCTAGCCTGGCACTTTTTACAGGGGGGCACAGCAGACCCTGGGGTAGACTAGAGGCAGCAATAGCGAGACACAGAGGCATGTGACTATGCACAGAACATGCCTCTGTGTTCTCTTAAGATTCAAAATACCTGCCTCAGGTTCTCTCTAAAGGTCTGATCCTCCGTGACAGACATTGTCGCCGCGCATCTCAAACATTGTTTGTGTATTCGCGCTCCTGTACCCACGTCGTTCCCTATGTTACAATGGGTTGGATTCACTAAACTTTTTTCATGAATTATCTCACCTTACCTATACATAACTTTATAAGCATCCAATCAACAAGAAAGTCCTAAAAATAAGGCAATAAAAGAAATATTGAAGTTAATTTGGGAACAAGGAACAAAGTTAAAAAATAGTGAAAAGTTATTTTTAAAGGTAAGTGAAGTAATAGGTAAAGGAATGCTTATTTGTGAGATTTGTTTTGTGAACTAACCCCCCTCTGTCTAACAGGAGCTGTTCACAATAACACCTAAAATAGTGATATCAATATTTTTTCTGAGAAGTTAAAATATATGTAAAATTCACGTTACAGCTTGCAAAATTACCATTTTGTGTTTTACTTTTACAGTGGTCTCGGCGTTTAAATGGAATCATTTTGTTTTTCATGATAACAAAGTTAATGAACATGCTTCGCTGTTATAGAATAATGGCTTCACGTATAGCTGTATTCTACTTATCTTGTTCCAGCTCAGCAGCTATCATGGTAAGAATATTGTAATTATTCCTGTGTAACAAATCTGTATCCTTGCTAACATTGGTGTTGGAGAGAGATCAAATCAAAGATAAGTTTAGATAACTGTTAAACCATATTATTCATAATCTCTAGAGACATCAAGCTTAAGTCCACAATTTACAAAATAGTATGAAAACCCATTTTCCACTATAGTGGAAAACAAAAATGAATTTTCCATCGCAGTGTGTGGTAAAAAAAACAACAACCTAACGATTAGGAAAATAGAGCATGGGGCCCTCCCCCATACATAAGCGTGCATCCAGCCCAAATAATTGAAGATCCATAATCTTTTATGGAATAAGTCATGACAAACGTATTGACATTGAAGCTGCTGTAATTTAACACTGCACTGGGTTTAAAATGCAATTTATCCCGCACAAAAAATAATATTGATGTTCTCAAAAGCTGCAAGGTCTTGTAAAAAAACATTTTTTTGACATGTTCTCTGGCTTAGCCTTCATATGCATACTAAATTTGGTATTGATATCTATGGGGGCTTTGCAGTTTAAAGTGGTCTGAAACTCCGACATAACATTCAATAAAAATGTGTTTTCCTACTTTTTATTACTCATAGTTATCATAATTGCTTTTGTGCACACGTAATATTGTCTGTTTACAAATTACAAGTTTCCAAAGTGTAGTTTTTCTTGCCCTGAAAACACTTGTGTTTAACAAGTAAAAAATATACTGTTATCTCTAGTTTGTATGCGGATTTGAAGCTGAATAGCAGGAGAAAGTGCTTTGTTTAACCATTTCAGTGATGTTCTGCTAGAATTTTTTTCTGGGATAGTAACTTTCAAGCTGTGAGGAATCTTTTAGAGCAAAGTAGAAATGCTGGCTTTCAGACCACTTTAACCACAAAATTTGGCTCCATAGACTTGAATACATTTAATGAAATGGCAAAACTGTTGTTTGGCAATTTTGCTCATCCCTAATCATCTACACATATCTACACATTGTAACGATTGGTGTAGCAACACAGACGTCTGATTATGTGCAATCTGCAGAATCACAGATAATTCAGACGCGATACCTGATTATGTGGTGATCTGCAGAATCACCAATAATGCAAGTATAGCTAGCAAGGTGTATAGTGCTTGGTGCAACAGTAACTGAATAGTTTTGCTAGACCTCACCAGAGGAGCTGGTGGGCACTATTGGTACACAGTAACTGAATAGTTTTGCTAAACCTCACCAGAGGAGCTGGTGGGTACTATTAAAGAGCACCTCACCAGTGACAGGGCTCACTGGTGAGTAGAATGGTCAGACAGGCTAGGATCAGCAACAGTCGGGCAGGTACATTACAAAATCGACAGGCAAGAGAGTAGTGAGATATCAGGCAAAGTTCAGCAACAGAGTCAGATGGGCAGAAGTACAGAATCGATAAGCAAGAGCAGGGTCAGAGGATAGACAGAGTCATACACAGAATATCAAATATACAATAATAGAATAATCCTAGTCTTGTGTGAAATCCCTGGTTTCCTCCCAGATCAAAGCACACCGGATACTATCTAAGGTCTGAGCGCTAGCACATAAGTATTCGCAACAGCAGACAGGTTGCGAGTGAAGACTGAAGACTTTTGAAGCAGAGGAGACCCCATGGCCGCGCCCACCACCAATCAGCCAATCCTGAGCGCCGTGAGTCTCCTCTGACGTCAGCCGACCAGCCAGTCAGCTGACGCGCCTCCTCCCCCCATAAAGGTCCCGTCTCCGCGAGCACCAGCTAGTGTTGGGCGAACAGTGTTTGCCACTGTTCGGGTTCTGCAGAACATCACCCTGTTCGGGTGATGTTCGAGGTCGGCCGAACACCTGATGGTGTTCGGCCAAACCGTTCGGCCACATGGCCGAACTAAGAGCGCATGACCGAATGTTCCCCGAACGTTCGGCTAGCGCTGTGATTGGCCGAACGAGTCACGTGGTTCGGACCCGAACGCGCTCTGATTGGCCAAACTGTCACGTGGTTCGGGTAAATAAATATCTCCGCCATTTTTCTGTGGGTTTAGCTTTGGGTAGGCAGGCAGGATAGTTCGCGCTCCAGCCATGCTAGCCAGGGTCCCCCCAGTCATTGTGTCGCTGCTGGGAATAGTAGTACACCGCTCGCTCAGCCACACTATATAGCATTGTGTTTACTGCCACTCTGTGTACCTCGCTCAGCCACACTATATAGCATTGTGTTTACTGCCACTCTGTGTCTGCTGGGAATAGTACTACACCGCTCGCTCAGCCACACTATATAGCATTGTGTTGACTGCCATTCTGTGTACCTCGCTCAGCCACACTATATAGCATTGTGTTTACTGCCACTCTGTGTCTGCTGGGAATAGTAGTACACCGCTCGCTCAGCCACACTATATAGCATTGTGTTTACTGCCACTCTGTGTACCTCGCTCAGCCACACTATATAGCATTGTGTTTACTGCCACTCTGTGTCTGCTGGGAACAGTACTACACCGCTCGCTCAGCCACACTATATAGCATTGTGTTGACTGCCATTCTGTGTACCTCGCTCAGCCACACTATATAGCATTCTGTTTACTGCCACTCTGTGTCTGCTGGGAATAGTAGTACACCGCTCGCTCAGCCACACTATATTGCATTCTGTCTACTGCCACTCTGTGTACCTCGCTCAGCCACACTATATAGCATTGTGTTTACTGCCACTCTGTGTCTGCTGGGAACAGTACTACACCACTCACTCAGCCACACTATATAGCATTGTGTTTACTGCCACTCTATGTACCTCGCTCAGCCACACTATATAGCATTGTGTTTACTGCCACTCTGTGTACCTCGCTCAGCCACACTATATAGCATTGTGTTTACTGCCACTCTGTGTCTGCTGGGAACAGTAGTACACTGCCGCTCACTCAGTCACCCCATTACTATATAGCATTGCTGGGATCTGTAGTACTCTGCTCACCCACCCATACCATTGTACTGCCAGTCACTGTGTATATTGCTGGGATCTGTAGTACTTCCCTCACCGTCAACCACTATATAGCATTGCGTACTCTGCCAGTCAGTGTGTATATTGCTGGGATCAGTAATACTCCACTCAACGTCAACCACTATATGAGCTCACCATGAGTTCCTCAGAGACCTCCGCTGTGAGCAGCACTCCCAACAACAGCAACAGCCAACGCCCCACGCAAGCTATAACATCCACCCCAGCAGCCAGAGGTCAGCAGCAGCCCTCCCCGGAGGAGAATGTTGTGTCCATCGGTCCGGCGCCAGAGCGATTATTGAGGGCTGCCATTGAGGAGATGATGGGGCCTGATGTGGAGGAGGAGGTCGGGCTCAGGCCAGCATCCCAAGTTAATGTTGAGGACGATGAGGGGTCTGTGTCTGGGGATGTTGGGGTGGCAGAGGTAGTGGGAGGGTCAGACTCAGGAGAAGAGTTGTATGATGAGGATGATGATCGGGACCATCTGTATGTGCCTCAGAGTCCGACCCCGGAAAACATGTTGTATCGTGTGTTTAGGTACTAAAATCTGCGTTCCCACTTCCCAGTACTGCCCGGGTCCACGGATCCATATATTTTTTTGGGCAGCACTATCAAACTGTGGTACTATGAGTGAGTTGCCATGGTCCTTCTGTGCTGTCACACTCACCGTCTGTCTGCAGATGGATTGTTCAACACAGCTACGCCATCTGACATGTAGTCCTTGACCATCTTCTCCAGGCGATTGGTGTTGGAGGACGTGGAACTGCCCGATTGCTGTTCTGTGGGCTGCTGCATGGGTGTCAGAAAATGTTCCCACTCCAAGGACACTGCCAATACCATTCCCTTTTGGGCACTAGCAGCAGCTTGTGTTCTTTGCTGCCCTCCTAGTCCTCCTGGGTTTGCTGAAGTCAGTCTGTCGGCGTACAACTGGCTAGAGAAGGAGGAGGATGTCAATCTCCTCTCTAAAGTCTCCATCCTCAAGGGCCTGCTGGAATTGTTCCATTTTTGACCTGTCTGACACTTTCTTCAATCAGTTTTTTAACATTGTGTTTGTATAAACTGGGTATAAACCCAGTAATTGGTGTTGTCCAGAATAATGAATAATAATGAATAGTGAACAATGCGCGGGCCGCGTTCAATGCAGTCTAGCATGAATTGAGCCATGTGTGCCAGAGAATCCTGCCAAACTCCTCTGTCTTCATGTTCTTGTGAGCGTTGTGATTGTTGTGATGCACCATATTCGTCACCAGCATCACTTTCTTCCTCTTCTGCTGTCCATTCCCGCTAAATTGTGGAAGTCCAACGTGCACCGCTCTGTCCCTCGGCAGTGGGGGCATCCAATTCCTGCTCCAACTCCAGCTGTTCCTCGTCCTGTTCTTTGTCATAGCTGGGACCAGCGTTTCCTGAGGCAGGTTGCCTGATGTTGGTATCATCACGCTGATCATTTTCATCTTCAGATTCCCCCACTTGCATCATGCCAGCGGTTTCCATCTTCAACATTGATTTCTTCAGTAAACACAGCAGTGGTATTGTAATGCTGACTGTAGAGTTGTCACTGCTCAGTCACAAGCAACGTGGATTGCTCAAAATTTTGGAGGACTTGGCAGAGATCCAACATGGTGGCCCAATCAGATCCACAGAAGCTTGGTAGCTAGCTGCTGGAATGCGCCTCGGCACTGCGCAAAAGCGTGCTAGCATGTGCAGCGTAGAATTCCAGCGCGTAGGGAGGGACATCACCCAGCGAGCGATGGTGCGCTAGATTGAAGCGCTCCTGCATCTCTTGGTGAGTCCTTCAGAAGCGGTACTGGACTTTAAAAAATGTTTTTTTTTTTCCTTCAACAGAAGATCTGCCACGTTGGAGTGAGGAGGACGCCGCCGACCCCGACACCAAGTTGAACCCCGGCGAACTCCAAGCAGAGGATCTTCAGGAACCCTCAAGGCTTTGAGCAAGCTGAGGAGGATCAGCAGTCCCGACGAGACCTCTCCTCATATGTGACTGTGTGCAGTGGAGTAGAGCTCCCCAGAACAACCTCTCACTTGTCACTTTGTCACTGGTCACTTTGTCACTTTGTCATTTTGTCACTTTGTCACTTGTCACTTTGTCACTTGTCACTTGTCACGTTGTCACTTGTCACTTTGTCATTTTGTCACTTTGTCATTTTGTCACTTTGTCAGTCACTTTGTCACTTTGTCACTGGTCACTTTGTCACTTTTCACTTTGTCACTTGTCACTTGGTCACTTGTCACTTGGTCACTTGGTCACTTGTCCAGATGATCTCGGTACACCTCCTGCGATTCAAATTCCTGCACACATTGCTCTGGGATTTGGGTGTGATGAATGATGCATCTAACTGGCCACCGGAGGCAATTAAGGCCTTCAAAACATTGAAAGCAGCTTTCTGTTCCACCCCCATTTTGCGTCATGTTGAGTTGTTGACGTCATGTTCATCCTCGGCCTCGCCTTGCATTTCAGTGCAAGGTGCATTTTCCACAGAAAAAGGTTGTGAATCCGGGCACAACATTTGTGGCTGTTCCATTGACCTTTCACAGGTAGAAGATTGTGGGGGTGGGAATAGCTCCTCCGAATAGCCCATTGTGTCCTGAAAACTACTCATTGCATTGCTTTGCGCACGCATTTTTTTGTCCTCATGCAAGGCCTGAGTTGCACATGAAAGCGTGGCCTTCTCCTCCTGCGCCTCCTCCTGTTCCATCACGTCTGCTGCTGCTGGGTTAGCGTTGCCGCCCGGTCCCTGTTTATTGAACCTCTTATCTTTATTACATTTATGACTGCATGGTGGTACAAAGCATGCTATCCGCACACTTCTTGTCCTCATGCAAGGCCTGAGTTGCGCCTGAAAGCGTGGCCTTCTCCTCCTGCGCCTCCTCCTGTTCCATCACGTGTGCTGCTGCTGGGTTAGCGTTGCCGGTCCCTGTTTATGGAACCTCTGATCTTTATTACATTTATGACTGCATAGCGGTAAAAAGCATGCTATCCGCACGCTTCTTGTCCTCCTGCAAGGCCTGGGTTGTTGTGTCTCAAAGCGTGGCCTTCTCCTCCTGCGCCTCCTCCTGTTCCATCACGTGTGCTGCTGCTGCTGGGTTAGCGTTGCCGGTCCCTGTTTATGGAACCTCTCATCTTTATTACATTTATGACTGCATGGCGGTAAAAAGCATGCTATCCGCACGCTTCTTGTCCTCATGCAAGGCCTGGGTTGTTGTGTCTCAAAAAGCGTGGCCTTCTCCTCCTGCACCTCCTCCTCCTGTTCCATCACGTGTGCTGCTGCTGGTGCTGGGTTAGCGTTACTGGTCCTTTTCCTGGAACCTCTTCTCTGTATTACATTTATGACTGCATGGCGACAAAAAGCATGTTACCTGTGCAAAGAAACATGACATTTTCCACATTTAAAAGACTATAAGCTCTTTTTCAAATATTTTTTCCCTCTTGTACCCACTCCCAAGGTGCACATACCCTGCAAATTTGGGGTATGTAGCATGTAAGGAAGCTTTACAAAGCACGAAAGTTCGGGTCCCCATTGACTTCCATTATGTTCGGAGTTCGGCGCGAACACCTGAACATTGCGGCGATGTTCGGCGAACGTTCGCGAACCCGAACATCTAGGTGTTCGCCCAACATTAGCGCCCGCGTGATACAGCAACCCTATGAGCAATGGACAACCCCGTCCTCGGCGTACTAGACGCCAGAAGAATGGGCGAAGTCCCAGAGCATGGAAGCGAGGCAGCTGCGGAGACACCCTGCGTGCCCGCAGCCGCTGCTTCCGTGGATGTTACACACATCCCTGTAAAATAAACTGGAAAGATCTAGACTAGGGATGAGTGAAATCATTGCTGAAAGGTTTGCAAGATTTTCATTGAACTTCTGGTTGGTTCACAAGTTTCTTTTTTCAATACAGCCATTATAATTGCTCCAGTATGTCCACATTGCTTCAGTAGTGTGAGTACGGTTTATATATATATATGTGTGTGTGTGTGTGTGTGTGTGTGTGTGTGTGTGTGTGTGTGTGTGTGTATATATATATATATATATATATATATATATATATATATATGTGTGTATATATGAATATATATATGTATTTAAATTGCACTGACAGCTTCCACTGAACTTTTACATAATGTATTTCATCATGACACTATCTCTCCCTCAAAGGAGGCGCCCACAATCTGATGTCCACCATTATAGTCAGCCGTTACCTTTTGTTCCTATTTTAGTCTAAGGCCGTTTTGTTTTCAGGGGGGGGGGGGGGGAGGAGTGATGGGGAGCAGCTAGGCCATTTAATCTGTCTTTGTATGTTTATGGTATATGTGACTGAGAGGAAGCTGGAGTTCTCAAAGGAAACCCATGCAAACAGATGGAGAACGTACACACTCCCAACTGCAAGTTTAATGTCCATGAAGTAGGATTCAGGACTATTTTTCACACTTAAATCGTAAATCTATTTATATAGATCATGAATTTAACAGTATGCTAGCTAGTATATCTAATCGTACAATTAAACACAGACTCCTACAGCTTTATATAAAAAAACTCTGTATAACAACTACTAGACTAAACATATCCTGTTGTCTCAGTCTATATCAAAACATTAATTCAAACAAAGGGTAGTGTGTTCCTCAAAGTATTCAGTCTTTATTTAACCACTTAAAGGGGTTCTTTCGCGAAAAAAGTAGGCAGTTAGAAAATGTGACAGATGACAGGTTTTGGGCCAGTCCATCTTTTTAAGGGGGATTCTCAGGGCTTTCTTTGTTTTCAACAGCATTTCCTGAACAGCAGTTTAACTGCCAAAATAGCAAGATACCAGCCGGCCTCCCTAATCACTTGCACACTATTATGTCAGTTACATTTTGCAACTGTTGTTCAGGAAATGCTGTTGAAAACAAAGAAAGCCCTGAGAATCCCCCTTAAAAAGATGGACTGGCTCAAAACCTGTCATCTGTCACATTTTTTAACTGCCTATTTTTTTCGCGAAAGAACTCCTTTAAGCCATTCTCAACAGTATATCTATGCCCTTCATGACTTCAGTTCCTGCCCGGGACATAGATATACGGCCGCCGCTACGATCACCCGCCCTGTGCACTTTCTTGTCACTGCCAGTTAGTACATAGATCAGTGAATGGGAACACCATTCCCATTCACCAATCTAAGTGCCTGTGATCAATGATCACCAGCATCAATGAGATGCCATGGTCATTGGCAAACTGAAAGTAAAAACATGCACACATTACTTCCTGTTAGCATACTAACAGTACACACAGGAAGATAAAGTGGTGGGCAGGGGCATAACTAGAAATCACTGGGCCCCCTCTGTGAAACTTCGGATGGGGTTCCCTCCTCACCCCCAGAACCAGGGCCGGTGCTACCATTAAGGCAAGGGGGGGCAATCACCCCAATGCCCCAGAGCCCAGTGCCCCCCCCCCCCCCATCTCAAGCCTGTCCAATCTTCAACATATGAAAAAGGTTATTCAACCGGCCATTGGCTGTGTAAGTAGCGGCAGGCAGGGGAAGGAGAAAGGCTCTACCGAGTGCCCCCCCCCCTCCCCCTTGCCTACCCATATACAGAGTCATGTGAGCAGAAGCGACGGTACAACTCACCTGTCAGCGCCGCTGAGAACTTCTGCAAGTGTTCTCCCCATCATACAATTCTGTGTCTCCTCTCTGCTGCCCCCTAGTGGCACCTCTCATTACTGTGCCACTGGAGGAGTCAGAGAGGAGATAAGAAAGTGTGTGGTAGGGAGAAGAGTTGCTGAAGTTCCCGGCGGCGCTAACAGGTGAGTTGTACTGTCACTTCTGCTCGCATCACTCTGAATATGGGGTAGGAGAGTCTGTCTAAAACGGGGGGCCATCTGGCTATATATACTAGGGGAGACTACCTAATACTGGGGGGTACAGATGGCAATTTATACTTGGGAGGGCTAACAAATCCTATGCGGCACATATGGCTATCTGTACTCGGGGAGGCTACCTAATGCCTGGGGGCTCATCTGGCTATATATACTGGGGGGGGGCTAAATAATCCTTGGGGGCTCATCTGGCTATATATACTGGAGGGCTACGTAATCCTTGGGGGCACATAAGGCTATACTGGGGGGAGGCTATCTAATCCTGGGGGACACATCTGGTTATCTATACTGAGGTGGCTACCTAACCCTGGGGGCACATCCTGCTATATATACTGTGAGAGGGGGGACTACCTACGGCAGTGCAGTGGTCGGGTGTAGGGTGTCAGAAGGGCCCCCAAGCTATTTTTGCCCTAGGCCCCACTGGAGCTAGAACTGGCCCTGCCCAAAAAAGAAATTGGAAATGCAGGCCAGGTAGATAAAAACTGACACATTATCAATCACATTAGCTTATGTGATAAAATGTGCATGTTTTCATACATACAGACACATGGTGTACAGAAAATGCATACAGAAAAACGCACACAGAAAACTGACAGACGAGTGTGCTCCCAGCAGCAGCTTTTTATTACACTTACTCTGTCCACCTCTGATGGAGCAGAACTGGCTCTGCAGACTGGCTCCTCTGGCATCACTACAGTACACAGCACTTGTTGAGAGGGTGGGGAGGATGGGGACAGGGCGCTGTACACAAGACCCTGTTGCACACAGAATAGGGACCATCTACAAATCTTTGTCTACAAAACTTTCTATGATTCCTTAACAGTTACTGAGCAGGTGCAGTTTTTAGACCAATTGTGCTGGGAGCTCACAGCTTTTTCTCTCCATGCTCTTAGTTGTCAGTCTCTCAGGACTGGGAAAATAAACTTTTTTTCCCTAGACTGCTAGAAAATTTACAGCCTGATCTAAACAAAATACTCGTATATAAATCCAACACAATTGTTATGCTTTTTTCCGGAGATAATTATTAAAACAAAACTTTAAATACTTTAATACAAAATTTGAACACTACTGGCTGTACATTTTCTGGACATCCAGGAAAAAACAAGTTTACTGTATTTTCCCTGTCCTGAGAGACTGACAACTAAGGGCTGCAAGTGTGTTCCCAGCCACAGCTGTCTCTACAGAGTTTTCCATCATTACTACAGTACATAGCACTTGGGAAGGGAGTGAAGAGGCTGGGGGCAGGGCATTGTAAACATTACCCTGCTGCACACTGAATAGGGACTGTTTACAAATCTTTGTCTACAGAACTTTGTATGATTTCTTATCAGTGGCTGAGCAGAGGCAATCATTAGAGCAATTGTGAAGAGAGCAAAAAGCTTTTTCTCTCCTACCCTTAATTGTCAGTTTCCCAGGACAGGGAAAATAAACTTCTCCCCCCCCCCCCTGGGTCCCCTGTGGCTTCTCCTTCCACGGGCCCCCCTGCGGCTGCATCCCTTGCAGGAGTGATTGTTAGGCCCCTGGTGGGGGAATATCTAGTTGCCAAACAGTAAAAATACACCCTGCATAAATTAAATTTAATAAAAATACATAAAATAACCCATGAATGAACCCCTTTTTTTTCTTTGCAGATTATAGGAATTGTCTTTGGATTGTCTTATTCTTCATTTACGAATGGAATGCAGTCCATTCAGACTACTTTTATACAGTTTGCCACCTTGCACAAATCAAAATATATAAACTATTTTAATATTCAAATGAAATGTAACCAAGTCTGGGTAGCTGGACTGTATGGAATGCTATTTGTGACATTCACACTTTTCTGGACTGGAATGGTAAGTGTAAAAGCAAAAGTTTTAAAGTTTTATATATAACAGCTTCCACTTTTACTTTCTTGAACTTTGGATGATACTTTTTAAGTACCTCATTAACATTGCCTATCCATCTTCTCCCTACCCTTACGATTCACTAACAACTTATTTCCATTGCGTGCAGCTGTTTAAACCTCCCTAACCCATTATATCCTTTTTTACCTCCAATCTTAAATTTCAAATCTGATTAAGCAGGGTCCTGTTACCCTGAAGCATTTAATTTCAACAAGAGGATATCATACCCTGTGCTATTGTTATGTGTGGTAAGATGCTTAGGTATATAACCAAAACATGCAAAAACCAGTGGGATGGCTGATTTTGGTACTGGCATTCATTTTCTACTCAGCCCAAACTCTGCAAGAATATTACTAGCAATGGGTTAGAGTGTATAATTTAATCACCTGGCAATGAAGATGATGAAAGAGGAGTATTAGTACAGCGCTGCGTAATATGTTGGCGCTTTATAAATACAATAAATAAATAAAATAAATATTGGTTATGGTTATTGGTTGGAGTAGAGCATAGATAAGGAGGGTTAGCGTTAGTGGATATGGTAGGGAAAGTTTAGGTTTTATGATAGGGTTAAAATATTGAAGTTAGGCATCAGGAAATTCTTAAAGTGTACCCGAGGTGACATGTGACAGGATGCGATAAACATGTGTATGTACACTACAACATTTTATAATAGATAACCAGGCCGATTTACTTGTTTTATTTTGCTGCCTGAAAGTGGTAATTTTTAGGCATGGAAATTATAGCTTCTGACTTGTTGGTACCTTGCCAGGAATATAGTAAACATCACTGATAAGTAAATTACAGCCATAAAAGTTTTACTGGCAGAATACAACTTCTGAGAGCAGGGGGAGATAGAAAGGATCAATAGTTCATTTGTTTTCATTCAGGGACACTTAATAGGCTGCCACTGAGAAGAGACAACAAAAATTCAATCTACTTTGTAAATGGTTAAATATAAAATAAATCCATGGGATATCTAAAAAAAAGGTCATTTTTAGGAGTAGGAGGATAAATACAATTGTTTATCTCATTAGTTTATTTTCACCTTCGGTTCACTTTAACGTTGGGAAGATGGTTAGGGTTAGACATCAGGGAGGGCTTATTTTAAGAGATTAAGTTAGGGTTAGGCATTAGCATCTGTAGGGGGTTTATGTTGGTGAGCAAATAAGGGCTAGGCATCAGAAATGTTAGGTGTGAAATTAAAGTGAAGCATCAGGATGGAGTTGAGAAGCTTAACATTAATTTTTTTTTTTTGCTCTAAAACATAAAACACGGGGTGGCGGAGTCAACCATGAGGACGCTTTGAGCAGGAGCTCCCTCTCCTGATTGCCTTCATACTCTGCTACAACTGCTTTCTGCACTGATACTTTCTCCTAGATCATGTCTGGGAGGTCGAAAAGAGCCTTTAGCAAAGAAAAGCCAGTGGGGAGGGAAGGGACGCGGGCGGGAGCAGCGACATAGAGGAGGCGAGAATGACAGTAAAGACATAAACACGCTGTGTGTCGCTTAGCACGGTGTATGATTTATGGGGGCAAGCAGAGCGCAGGGGGGCCTGGGGGGGGGGGAACCGTATAGCAACAGAGGCTGGGTATTATATGCAGACCCAGCCTCTGTGTTCAGTTAGGATTCTTAGAACCCACCTCGGGTTCTCTTTAAAGATTCTTTATTTAAGAATTTTTATTTTCAAAAGATAACAAAGCATACATAATATTATTATGACACAATGAAATAGAATAACATTGAACCTCGTACAGTAACATAATGAACAGACGTGTAAGATATAGACCTTAGTTGCATTGGGTTGAGAACATCAATTGTCATAATAACAGTAAGCTCTATATGGAGTGGCAAGCCAGCACCACATATGCATAAGGCAGGCGATGTCTCGAACTCCATGGACCAGGTTGCTAGCAATAAGTAGAGCGAGGTAAAGGGAGAGGCAACCTATAGATTGGGAAGGCAAATGAAGGGATAGTCTAGTTCACGACCATCAGATTGGAGGAGAATCTTAGGTATGAGAGCCCTGGGGCCCAGTGGGAACATTCCACCAGGGTCTCTGGAGGCGAAAGGGTGGAGGGAACGTGACTGGTTGCCTCTGCGTCTTCTCGCCCCACAGACCTAAAAATCCAAATATTGACTTTGGGGAGAAATTATTTACGTCTAAGATGCTAGAACAGGTTGGCATCTAGGAGAGGGAGGCATAGAGATAGGTCTCCCTTCAACCTAGAGTAATAAAAAAACAAAACCACTATAGAGAAGAAAGAAAAGAGGAAGACAATAGAGAAAGGAAGGAAGAGAAAAAGAAGAGGAAGAGATTTATTCCTGTTGACCCATTGGAACCCCGGGGTTCCATGAAGTTCCATCCCCTCAGATACCCAGAGTATAGTGCATGTTTTAGTCGTGACAGTTTTTTGAACGCCAGGGGGAAATGCAAAGAGAGTGTAATTAAGTAAATGTCATAGCCTCCCTATATTCAACTGATGCTACAAAGATATTCCAATGAATCCAAGTCTGCTTGTGGACTTTTTCTCGGTTATGTATGGTGTGTGTCACAGATTCAATAAGGCTGATCGTGTGTATTTTGGTGAGCCATTCAGGGATAGAAGGTGGAGTTCCTCAGGGTTCTGTACCATCACCATTACTCTTTGCAGTCTACATGCTCCCACTGGGCAAAATAATCCAGAACTATGGCCTAGGATACCATTGTTATGCAGATGACACACAACTGTATCTGTCCTTCAAGCCTGTCACCCAAGACCCATCAGCATCCATAAATGCGTGTCTAGTGGATTTACAAAATTGGATGAACACCAGCTGGCTGAGGCTGAACTCTGACAAAACAGAGGTGTTGGTAGTAGGTGGTCCACACATAATTGATAAAGTTCAAAACGCTCACCACCTTAAACTAGCAATTGGGGGAGATACTGTACAGTAAAAAGACTCTGTGCGAAACCTTGGGGTGATCCTGGATGGAAATCTAAAACTCAGACAGCAGGTATCAGCTGTCGTCAAGTCTTCCTTCTTCCAACTAAGAAATATAGCAAAAATCAAACACCTTATCCCAGCTGAAGACCTACCTGCCCTGGTTCATGCATTTGTATCTTCCCGCCTAGACTACTGTTCATCAGATCTACAGATAAGGTTCTGTGCCCCTTACAGCTAGTACAGAGTGCTGCAGCTAGACTCCTAGCCAATGACTCCCACAGCACACATCACCCCAGTACTGCAAACTCTTCACTAGTTGCCAGTAAAATGGAGAATCAATTTTAAAGGGACTCCGAGCAGTGCAGAAACTATGGAAAGATGCATATCATTTTAAAGCTCTCTTTCTCCTCTTTCCAATGATATATAAATCGCCACCCTACGCCTTTTAGTTTTCACTATTTTCGCGATTGAAATTGCTGTGATTTCGATTGCGAAATTTGAGAAAACGAAAAGGCGTAGGGCGACGATTTATGGGTCGTCAGAAAGAGGAGAAAGAGAGCTTTAAAATGATATCTTTCCATAGTTACATTGTATTACACAGGGCGACTTTTTCCTAAAGTGAGCAGCTCCATTTTGCTGAATGGAGCTGCTGACTTTGAGAAAAGTCGCCCTGTGTAATACAATGTAATTATGGAAAGATGGATATCATTTTAAAGCTCTCTTTCTCCTCTTTCTGATGACCCCTAAATCGTCACCCTACGCCTTTTAGTTTTCTCTATTTTCACGATCGAAATCTGGGCCGCTGAAATTTCAATCGCGAAAATAGCAAACTAAAAGGCGTAGGGTGGCGGTTTATATATCATTGGAAAGAGGAGAAAGAGAGCTTTAAAATGATATGCATCTTTCCATAGTTTTTGCACTGCTCAGAGTCCCTTTAAGATCTGCCTGCTGACATTCAAGGCTCTAAACCACATAGGACCCAAATACATAGCGGATCTATTGGAACTTTATGCCCCTCCACGCACCCTCCGCTCTGCCAACAAGATGAAGCTGGTTATTCCCAGGATACACTTAACATTTGGTGCTCGGGCCTTTTCCTATTCAGCCCCTACTCTATGGAACTCACTTCCACAATCAGTACGAGAGGCTCCTTCTCTGGACAGTTTTAAAAAAGGCTAAAAACTCAACTCTTTTCCCTAGCCTTTGAGACTGCATAATGCAGGGTCACAGCGCTTTGAGTCCCCAGGAAGAAAAGTGCTATAAAAATATTATTGTTATTATTAGTGGATTTCCAGTGGTGTGCGATAAGTATTCGTGCTCCTTGTATTAGGTGTTTAGATAGTGATTTTTTGAATCTATGGATGGGCTTAGTAGTGTAGTATAGCAGGTTATAGGCTGGATCAGGATTAGGGTCTCCCTCTGTAAGTATTTATATATATTTCTGAACCTCTTGCCAGAAGGGGATGATCTGAGGGCAGCTCCAGAATACAGTATGTGTAACAAAGTGCCTTGATCTGAACCGCATCTCCAGCATAGGGGGTCAGCAGTAGGGAACATTTGGTGAAGCCTAACGGGTGTGTGATACCATCTACTGAGGAACTTATAATTTGCCTCTTGAACCCTTGCTGATATGGATGATTTCTGCTTGAGCAAGATCATTTTTTACCACTGTTATCAGTGAAAGTAGATCCTAATTCTGTCTCCCATTTCTCTTTAAGTTGTGTGGACCAAGAGTCATTAGTTATGAACAATTCGTAAATCTGAGATACAGACTTTTTGATCATACCAGAACCCATACATATAGATTCAAATTGGGTTATTTTTCTGGATAGCTGACCTCTAGTGCCTAGGAAATGCAAAAAGTGTTGAAACTGAATAAGGCTCCAGCTGTCAAGGCGGGGGTTATTTCTTGAAGCTTGAAGAGTGGACAGAGGTATCCAATGCTCATTAGATATTAAGTCCTTTGCACGCAGGGTGGGGCCTACTCTCCATGTGGCGTAACCTCTGATTTTACATCCCATGGGTAACAGGAGATTATTTAGCAGTGGAATTAAAAGGGGACGGTCAAGGGAAGATTAATGGTATGTGTCGGTTTCTGGAGAAGGTGAAAAGAGTGGAAGCAGGGGACACAAATTTAGCAGAGTCCCTGGGGAGTGCCAAGGAAGGACATTAAGATCTTGTTTCAAGAGTGTAACGATCGTGGAATCGTCTCCGTGGTCAGCGCACCAGACGTGCGCTGAGACGGCGGATTTCCTCCACAAGCGTATACATTTGCAGGAACCCAGCAGTAGGTGCAATGCACCTGCAGAGGGAAATTTCCTGACGGCAGGTGGAGCTGTGGAGTGCAGAGGAACAGCTCCTCTGCTCTACCACACACGCCAGACAGGAATTGTACGAAGGGAAGAACTGTAATCGCAAGAGAAGCGTTTGAGAGTGAGCACAGAGACAGATTGTGTGTGTGTGCATAAAACTAGTCGCCAACCCGCGACTGTGCACACACCACAGCAGATACGAAGCAGGAACGCGATCGCGAGAGTTGCGATCGCCAAGCGTGACACAAGGCTACAGCAAGGCAGAGCACGAGAGTAGCAAAGGCACAGCAAATCATACAATGAGGAAATACGGAAAATAACAAACGCTAGCTAACCGCGAACACCGCACTCATTCGCAACAGTGCACGTGGTTACGCGTGGTCTCCACGTGATAAGCACAATAGAGACAAGCACGCCTAACTAACCATCGACAGACAAACATGAAACAGAGGACGTGAACGCTTGCTTAACGGTTACCTCACCGAGCCTCCAGCAAGCGTCCGTAGCAGACAAGACAGACACACGAAAACAGGGACAAGCGAGAGATAGGATCCACAGCACCAGCGAGAAGCGAGTGCAATCCAGGTACAGAGTAGCAGAACAGAAGGATCCACAGCACTAGCGAAAAGTGGCTAGCGCGATCCCAGGAGACAGAACAGAAGGATCCACAGCGCCAGCAAAAAGTGGCTAGCGCGATCCCAGGAGACAGAGCAGAAGGATCCCCAGCGCTAGCGAAAAGTGGCTAGCGCGATCCCAGGAAACAGAACAGAAGGATCCCCAGCGCTAGCGAAAAGTGGCTAGCGCGATCCCAGGAGACAGAACAGAAGGATCCCCAGCGCTAGCGAAAAGTGGCTAGCGCGATCCCAGGAGACAGAAAAGAAGAGATAGCTGGTAGCAACCGCTGCACCAGCTATACTCGAAGAACAGAGATCAGAACCATTTCCTGTCGACCACCGCTGGGACAGGACAACAGCAACAGAACAAACAAACAGATAAACAATCCTAACTGCACTTAGGGAATCTGCCTAGCACAGTTTCCAGGAATGACTCTAAGCTGATCTTCAAACCTAGAGCTTGGCTGACACTCTCTAGGAGTGTGTTATACAAACCCTGAAGGAATGACCAGCAAAGGACTGTGGGTAATCCCAACCTTTATACTGCCAGTCATCACAGGAGGCAGGTAGGGGATTTGCATAACGAATGTATGCAAATTCCTCAGCAGCAAGGTGCAATACAGACAAAAAGTCTCTCTTAAAGAGACCTGCAGAATGCAGACCTGAACAGTGGTCAAAAAGCTGCCTGTTTACACAGGCAGCTGAGCAGATTCTCACAAAGAGGTCACGTTCTAATTGCACCCATTGTTTGTAAAGGTCATGTTGGTGCCAGTTTATTAGTCAAACTAGGGAAGCAGCTGTGTGGTATTTTTTAGGGTCTGGGGCGGCTAGGCCACCTTGAGTTTTGGCTAAGATCATAGCGGTATGTGATATACGAGGTGGTTTTTTGTTCCAGATAAACTGTGTAGAGCATTTTCTGAGTTCTCGGAAATGTTCGGTAGGAGGTGTGATAGGTAGTACTTGGTATAAGTAGAGTAGTCTAGGAAGCACGTTAATTTTTAAAATATTTATATGGCCTAGCCAAGAGAAGTGATGCTGGTTCCATCTCTGCAAGTCCTGTTTGATCGTATCTACAATTGGGGGGAAATTGAACTTGTAGATAGATGAGGGCACAGAAGGTAATTGGATTCCTAGGTAGGTAATAGAGTGAGATACCCATATGTAAGGGGAAATTTTTCTGAATGCTGTCCTTTTGTGTGGAGGGTAGGGCTACTCCCATTGCTTGCCATTTGTCCGGGTTAATTTTGTAGTTGGCCAGCAATTGGAAATTATCTAGTTCTTGTACAAGATTGGGTAGAGAGATATGGGGATATGTGATAAAAAAAAAGAGCAGATCATCGGCATAGGCTGCCACCTTGTGCTCAGGAGATGGTAGACGAAGATCCTTAATGTCGACATTAGCACGAATAGTGCGCAAGGGAGGTTCCAGTGTTAGGGCGAAAATTACAGGGGACAGAGGACAGCCCTGTCAGGTGCCATTAGCAATGGACAGGGGGTCTGAGATGGTGCCATTGTCCCCGACACAGGCTGTGGGTTGTGAGTAAAGAGACAGGATCCAAGAAAGCATATGTGGGCGAAGACCTACGTGCTAAACAGATCCTCTTAGGAAACCCCAATCTACCCTGTCAAACGCTTTTTCAGCGTCTTTTGACAGGAGTAGAGTGGGGGTGTGAGTTTTATGAGCCCAATCAATTAGATCGATTGCTTAGATGGTATTATCCCTAGCCTCTCTACAGGGGATAAATCCGGCCTGGTCAGGGTGAACTACTATTTGCGAGAATTTTAGCGAACAGTTTCAGGTCAACATTAAGCAGGGAGATAGGTCTATAATTGGAGCACAAAGTAACATCCTTACCTTCCTTTGGAATAACTGTTATCTGCGCTGCTAACATGTCCGAAGGGAGTTGAGTTGGTGGAGAGTTATCTGACACCAGAATATTAAGTGCTTCAGTCAAGTATGGGCAAAGTTCTTCTTTAAAGGATTTACAATATTCTATCGGGAAACCATTGGGTCTGGGGCTTTACCCGTTGGGGATTCTTTAAATGCCTGTCTGACCTCGTCACAGGTGATGGGTAGTTCAAGATCCTCAAGGGTTTCAGCTGAAAGGGAGGGAAGACCTGACTCCCTAAGATAATTAGCAATCGATGTTTCTCTAGGTGCAGAAGAGGGATTATTGTGGTGTGTAGGAAGATTATATAGGGAGTGGTAGAAGTCTCAGAAGACTCTGGCTATGGATTCATTTGTAATTTTTTTTTGTGCCTTTAGGATCTTGTATATGGGAAAAATGGAAGCAAGCTTGTTGTTGGTGCAGGGCTCTGGCTAGTTGTTTGCTGCATTTATTGCTGTATTCATAGTAGTTTCATTTGCATTTGAAAGCTATAGGTTTTGCTTTGTGGAAGAGCATTTGGCATAATTTATCTTTTTCCTTCGTAAGGGTGATAAGTCCTCAGGTGTTACTGTAGATTTATGTTTTTGTTCTAGCTGGCTGATTAGTAAGTTGGAGCATGCCTCAAATAACACAGTTGTGTGCTGCCCACAGGGTAAGGGGGGCAACCCCATCAGTGCTATTAGTTCTAAAGTATTCTGTAAGAGCATTTTGTATTTTAGTCTTGAACAATGGTTTTTATAGTAGAGAGGTGTTTAGATTCCACTGCTGGGAAAGACATCGCTTGGGGCGGAGAGCAATCTCAAGAGTCACTGAGGAATGGTCTGCGAGAAGGGACGGAGCTACTGTATATCCATGGAAATTTGCTCTGATAGGAGATTTTGGGAGATAAAAACATAGTCTATGCAAGTATAAATATTATGTAGGGGAGGAAAATAGGTGTAATCCCTGGCAGTGGGGTGTAACGATCGGTGTCAGCACGCAGAGAGAATCTGATTATTGGTGATCTGCAGTATCACCAAGAATACAGATATATACCTAATTATTGATGATTTGCAGAATCACCAATAATACAAGTATAACTAACCTCTGGACACCTGATAAAGTGTAAGTGTTTGGAGCAACAGTATATGAGCTTGGACCACCTGAGGAGCAGGTGACCCTAGGCCGTATAATGGGTATCTCCTGGATAGGGCTGGAGATAACCAGAGAGCCAGTGATTCCCTGAACAGCTGGGAATCAGACTCTACTGCAGTCAAAGGACTCCTATGAGATAGAGTCCCTGACTGGATTGCAGAGAGGTCCCTCTGAGAGAAAAGGAGTCCCTGCAGCTACTGGATACCCCACAGGGGGGGTGTCACAGGTAGAAAGGTCGGTCAGGCCGGGTTGGCAACACACGAGCAGATAAAGTACAGAGACAGAAGGCTGATTCGGTAACCAGGGACAGGCAGGGTTGGCAACAGGAAATCAGATGTGCAAAGGTACCGAATCAGAGAGCAGGAGCAGAGTCAAGGGAGCAATAGGTCATAACAGATATCAAACAGAGGCCTAGTCTAGAGTGTGAGGTCCGTGGTCTTCAACACTCAGGGACTGATCTAAAGCATAACACAGCAATGACACAGTATCCCTAGTCTTGGGTGTGAGGTCCGTGGTCTCGACACCCTGGAACTAGTCTAAGGTATAACACAGTAATAACACAGTATCCCTAGTCTTGGGTGTGAGGTCCGTGGTCTCTACACCCTGGAACTGGTCTAAAGTATAACACAGAAGTAACACAGTGTCCCTAGTCTTTGGGTGTGAGGTCCGTGGTCTCTACACCCTGGAACTGGTCTAAAGTATAACACAGAAGTAACACAGTAATCTGGCTAAGTGTGAATTCCCAGGTCCACCTGGTTCTAACACACTGAAGGATCTGACTATGGTCTGAGTGCTAACACATAAGCATTCGCAACGGCAGACAACCAGCCACTGACAGACGAGAAGTATATATAGCAAAGTGCTCCTCAGCGCCACCCAGTCCCATTCAACCAATCACCTGCTGCGCTGGGATCAGCTGATCATCCTGATCAGCTGATCCCTCTCCTATTGGTATAAAGGGCCTGCCTGTTATCGCGCGCGTAGCTCTCCATCTGTGTGCACTACTAGGCTCAGACAAACCAGACGCATGCCGCTGCGGAGAAACCGCCGGACTGAACGCGGATTCAGCCGCCCCGCTATCAGTCCGCGCGGCGGTGTCTCCGCAATCCATTACAGTACACCCCCCCCCCGGAATCCACGTGTACTGCTGGCTTCAAAAGAGACACATGGAATGATCTCACACCAATCGCATAAGTGACATCATTGATTTTCTTAGACACTGGAAATGGTCCTATAAATCTAGGGCCCAGTTTGGGGGACAGTTGTTTCAAGGCCAAATATCGAGTGGACACCCACACCAAGTCCCCTGGAGAAAACCTCCACTCCACAGACCGTCTTTTATCTACCTGTCTCTTCTGGGTTTGGAAAGCTTTCCCCAGATTCCTCTTAACCATTCCCCAAATCTCCTTTAGAGCCCTCTGCCAATCCTCCAGGGCTGGGAATGGTGTGGATGTAACCGGCAAAGGAGCAAACTTAGGTGACCTTCCTGACACTACCTGGAATGGGGAAAACCCAGAAGAGGAGTTTTTCAGGTTGTTGTGCGCAAATTCTGCAAATGGCAAAAACTTTACCCAATGCGCATCTGCAACATAACACCTGAGGAACTGCTCCAAGGATTGGTTAACTCTCTCGGTCTGGCCATTGGTCTGTGGGTGGTAGCCTGATGAAAATGCCAGACCCATGTCCAACTGATGGCAAAAGGCTCTCCAAAACTTTGAAACGAATTGGACTCCCCGATCTGACACTACATTCTCCGGAATGCCATGCAGCCGGAAAATGTGCTGGATGAAGAGATCAGCCAATTCCTGGGCCGAGGGGAGTCCTTTCAAAGGGACAAAATGAGCCATCTTACTGAATCTGTCCACTACCACCCAAATGACCGTCTTGCCTTCAGACCGAGGGAGCTCACCTACAAAATTCATGGAGACATGGGTCCATGGTTCACTTGGAACTGGCAGGGGCTGTAAGGTGCCAACAGGGGCTTGACGGGATGGTTTACTTCTTGCACACACTGCACACTCTCTTACAAACTCTTTACAACCTGTCGCCAATGTAGGCCACCACGCACACCTGGCCAGTAAATCCTGAGTTCTGGTGGTCCTGGGATGACCAGCATTCTTATGGGAATGAAACATCTGCAAGAGTTGCAAACGGAAAGGCAGTGGTACAAACATGACCCCATCAGGCTTCCCCTCTGGAGCATCCTGTTGGTAAGGACTCAGAGTGACCGTCCAATCCCTCCAGGTCTCAGTGGCTGCCAATACTACCTTCTGAGGTAAAATGGTCTCAGGGGCTGAGGGCTGTACTATTTCAGGTTCAAAACACCTGGATAAGGCATTTGATGTTTTTACTACCAGGGGTATATGTAATTACAAATCTGAATCTTGCGAAGAACAGGGACCACCGGGCCTGGCAAGGGCTAAGTCTCTTAGCACCTTCTATGTACTCCAGATTCTTATGATCTGTATAAACTGTGATAGTGTGTTCTGCACCTTCTAGCCAGTGTCACCATTCCTCAAAAGCTAACTTGATGGCCAAAAGCTCCCGGTTGCCTATGTCATAGTTTTTTTCTGCGGGTGAAAATCTACGAGAAAAGTAGGCACATGGGTGGAGTTTGCCCTGCAAGCCTGACCTCTGAGACAATACAGCTCCTACCCCCACCTCTGAAGCATCAACCTCCACAATAAAAGGAAAGGTGACATCGACATGTCTCAATATGGGTGCGGAACAGAACAGTTTCTTTAATGTGGAAAAAGCCGCGTCTGGTGACCAGTGATGAGTATCAGCCCCTTTTTTAGTGAGACTGGTGAGGGGCGAGATGATGGTAGAGTACCCCTTTATGAACCTTCTGTAGTAGTTGTCAAAGCCCAAAAATCTTTGGAGTGCCTTCAGTCCAACAGGCTGAGGCCACTCCAGGACCGCGGAAACTTTCCCTGGGTCCATTGAGAGGCCAGAGGTGGAGATGATGTACCCCAAGAAGGCAACCAAGGTTACTTCGAAGAGGCATTTCTCCAATTTGGCATAAAGTTGATTCTGTCTTAATTTTTCTAGCACAAACTTAACATGCTTGCGGTGTTCAGAAAGATTGGACGAAAAGATCAGTGTGTCGTCCAGATAGACTAAGACGAACTTCCCCAACACCTCCCTGAATACCTCATTAATTAATTCCTGGAAGACAGCTGGGGCGTTACACAACTCGAAGGGCATCACCAGGTACTCGTAATGCCCGTCGGGCGTATTAAAGGCTGTCTTCCACTCGTCACCATCTCTAATACGCACCAGATTGTATGCACCTCTCAGATCTAGCTTTGAGAAAATCTTGGCGTTGGTCACCTGCGTGAACAAATCGTCAATTAGAGGTAAAGGGTAGCGATTTTTCACCGTGATTTTATTTAGACCTCTATAATCTATGCAAGGGCGAAGGCCTCCATCTTTTTTCTTTACAAAAAAGAACCCTGCCCCTGCTGGTGATCGGGAGGGACGGATGAACCCTTTAGCCAAGTTCTCTCTGATGTATTCCTGCATAGCTAGTTTCTCAGGCCCAGACAGATTATAGAGGTGACCCCTGGGAGGCATACAACCAGCTCTCAAATCAATGGGACAATCGAAGGTATGGTGGGGGGGGGGGGGGGGAGTTTATCTGCTGACTTGGGACAGAAGGTGTCAGCAAACTCTGTGTATTGTTTTGGCACACCTTCAACCTGAATGCTGGTATTACCCATGGTTACTTTCGCTAAGCAATGATGATAACAATGGGACGACCAGCTCATTAGATGACCTGAAACCCAGTCTATCTGAGGGGAGTGAAGTTGTAACCAGGGCATGCCAAGAATAGTGATGCTCATCTGAGCTAGGATATCCGAGTTACTCGGATATCCTAGCTCTTTTTTCACTATTCGAGCTCGAATACCGAGCTCGAATAGTATTAGCTATCCGGGCTGTGCTATCCGAGCCCACTCGGATAGCAATCAGATATCCGGAGATATCCTAGCTATCCGAGCTCGGATAGTGTCACGAGCTCGGATAGCGTCACACCAGACGTCACCTCGAGTCCTCACAAGCGAATCAGAGGGCTCACAGCCCTCTGACTGCAGCCAATCACAGAGGGGGAGCCTGGCCAAGCCCCCCTCTATAAATAGCGGGCGCCATCTTGCCTCACTCGTCCTGCTTGCGACTTACTGACTGATAGTACTGAGAGAACTGCTTCAGTGCTTTTTGTCTGTGTGCAAGTGCATTGCTATTGTTCTAAACCTAGCATTTTTACACTCCAACACTTGATCTTCAACTGTATTGCTTTGTATTGTAGATAGATTGTATTTTAGGCAGTTTAGTTTGGGTGATTACTAGGGGGACTAGGGAGGGAGAGAGACTGTCACTGGTGCTGCTGCAGGCTTGCAGCCAGCAGTTAGGCCCTGTGCCTAGGCAAGGCAGCCTGCCCTGCTCTGTGCTCTAGTCTCTAGTTACCTTACCTGTGCTGTCACCTGTCCTACTCTACTCCTGTACTACTACTACTTCTGTGTTAGATAAATTTGTACTATTTTGTAGTTAGCAAGGCCCAGCTTTACTGCTATACCTGTCCTGCTGTATCTGCTCTTTGTAATCTAGTCACACCTGTTGTATGATTTAGCTAGATTTTTATATTGTTTAGCTAGTAGTACTGTAGTGTACTGTACTCTAGTCTGTGTATACGTACCGTCCGTCACCGCGTTACCTAGGGTCTTTGTGTGCGCAGTGCACGTCTGCGCTGTCCGCACCCTCTCGTTAGTGCTACACCCGTCCTATTGTTTATATATTACTTCTATTGTGTATTCGCTGACTTGTACTGTAGTCTGTGTATAGGGACACCATCAGTCAGCGTCAGCTAGGGTCTTTGTGTGCGCAGTGCACATCTGCGCTGTCCGCCGCACCCTCTCGTTAGTGCTACACCCGTCCTATTTTTTCTATTACGTCTATTGTGTATTTGCTGACTTGTACTGTAGTCTGTGTATAGGGACACCGTCAGTCAGCGTCAGCTAGGGTCTTTGTGTGCGCACTGCGCACTCTCTCGTTAGCGCTACACCGATCTCTGCTGTAGAGTACACCTGTCCGTCACCTCACACACCCACCACCACCAGTCTCACCCCATTAAAGTACCCCACTTGTCCCACCCGCCTCTACATACATAAGTTTTATTTTTCATTTGTATAATATTATAAATATACGATGCCTGGCACTGGCAGCCGCGGTTTGGGCAGGGGCAGCAAGGGCATCTCCAAGAGAGGAGGTCGTGGGTGTGGCAGCCACGCCACCACCACCATGCGCAGTTCTGCGTCTGCACCAGTGGCTATTCCGCCATTAGCCACTGGCCGTGGACACCTTGGCCGCCCAACAGCTGGGAGTCACACTGCAGAGACACAGCAGCAGCAGCAGCGTGTGGCCCAGATGTTCCTCCCACCGCCAGGTCGTAGCTGTCCTATTGAGGAGAAGGACGCAGACGCTGTGGTGGAACTGATGGTGGATGAGCAGGCCACCATTAGCTCTGGAACCGAGTCTTCCACCCCCGCCACCACTCCTGTTCGCAAGAGCAGCAGCAGCCGACCAGCACTGCCTGGGGGAGAGGAGGAGGAGTGCAGTTCTCCAGCCCCAGCGGGCAACACCAGCACCCTGTCACTCAGCAGCACCTTCATGTGTATCCCCAAGCACAGCGGGGCTATGGAATGCTGTTGCGGCAGAATTGGCGGAGGAAGGAATGCTGATGGGCACTTTGGGGGATGATGCTTTTGACAGTCAGACAGTGGTGACTGTCCATCCGCCCATGCATGCAGAAGGGGAGTTTGGGGGATCCCAGCAGGACATGTTTGCGGAGGGGGAGGATGATGATGACACTGTGAATGACAAAGACTGGTTGCCAGGTCCTGGGAGTGGGGATGTCATCAGCTCTGAGGAGGAGGAGGAGGAGGAGGGGGATGCATCTGCGGGCCTTGCTAGAAGGATCAGCATTGCAGGCATAGGCAGGATCACAAGTGGGCGTGGTATGCAGGCCACACAGCGTGCTGATCAGGAGACGAGTTCTGCCAGTGCCACCACCAGCCGCACCAAGAACCACTGCCCCCCCCCCCCCCAACCACCACAGGGAGACCAGCGGCAGCAGTACCTTCCAGCCGAATGGGGCAACTTCACCTCCCCAATATGGAATTTTTTCAACCTTCCATATTTGGAGTGCAAGTATGCCACCTGCAACCAGTGCCGCAAGCAGCTCAGCAGAGGGAAGGAGCCCTCTGCGTTTGGCACCACCTCGCTGGTAAACCATCTTGCAGGGAAACACTTTCACGAGCATGAGGAGTTCGTGAAGTTGAAGGAAGCTGGCAGTGGCAGACCCGCCACCACTGCGAAGCCATCGGCAGCAGGAGTGCATCAGCAACGCACTGCTCCTCCTCCCTCCACTATCTGTCCTTCACCGCGCATTGGGTCAGCTTGGTGGAAGGGGGTGAGGAGGGGGGAGCAGCATCGGGCACTGTCAGAGCAGCAGCACCAACAACGCAGTGGGTGGTGCCACCATGCAGGGTCAGCGGAACAGCAGCAGGTTCCTCTGATCCGCTTCCATCCTCCGGCACACCAGCCCAAACCCCCCGCCTCAGCAGCAGCGTGAAGCCCCGCCACTGCCAAGCACTGCTGGAATTGGTCAGCCTGGGGAAGCCCAAACTGACGGCGAACCACGTCCTGGCCAAACTCCGAGAGCAGGAGAGGAATTGGCTGACCCCCAGAGGCCTCAGAGTAGGAGAGGTGGTGTCCGACAATGGGGCAAACCTGGTTACTGCAATCAGCAGGGGAGACCTGACCCACATATCCTGCCTGGCGCACGTCCTAAACCTGGTAGTCCAAAAGTTCCTGCGGACCTACCAGGGGATGGACCGACTCCTTGAGGCGGCAAGGAAGGTTGTGCGTCACTTCTGGCACTCGCTTGCAGCCGTGGCGAGCCTGGAAGAGGTGCAGAAGGAGCTGCACCTGCTACAGCACCGGCTCATGCTCGAGGTTCCAACTCGCTGGAACTCCACCCTGGGGATGTTGGAGCGTCTGGTTGAACAGAGGCAGGCTGTCAGCCAGTGCGTTGCACGAGCAACAGTTGCCTCCCTCACTGCAACTGGGCGTGCCGCCACCAACCTCCCGTCCATCATCTCCACGGAGGACTGGGGGCACATGCAGCAGGTGTGCTCAGTCCTGGCACCCTTCCTGCAGGCCACCAACATGGTGAGCAGGGACCATGCAATGGTGTGCGAGTGGGTGCCCATGGTGTGTGTGCTGGACAGGGCCCTGTATGCACTGCTGGAAGAGGGAGCCGGCAGCCTTGGACCAGCAGGAGCTGCAGGCAGCTTCACAGGCCACCTCTGAGGAGGAGGGCTCGGAGTTGGTGGAGGTCCCTGACCTTGCTGCTGATGAGGGGGAGCAGCAGAGCACAGCTGGACTGGTGCGGGGGTGGAGAGAGGATGAGGTGGAGGGGGCAGAGGAAGAGGAGGACAGCACTCTCGGCTCTGGGGATGCCGATGATGTGCCAACAGACGTGGCCAGACTCTTCCCAATGGCAGCGCACATGCTGAGGTGCCTACGCAAGGACCCAAGGGTGATCCAGATGAAGCAGAGGGAGGACATCTGGATCTGCATGATGCTGGACCCACGTCTGAAGGGGAAGCTCAGCCAGTTCCTGCCTGCAGGAGGAGGCCGTGCGCAACAAATGAGGGATTTGCAGCTGTCCCTTGTTGAGCGCTTGGAGGAAGCCTTCTCTCAGACATCCACCCCCACTGTCCAGCCAGCACAGAGGCAGCAGCAGGTGCCTGCATCCACCAGCAGCAAGCGCACGCGCACCACAGACCTGCTGTCTCTGACCCAAGAGCTCTACATGAGTGTAGAGCTGCCAAGGACTAGAGAGGAGGTGCCTGCAGCAGCATCCTTCTCCAGTCACAGGCAGCGCTTGACCCGCATGGTGGCTGACTACATGGGGTCCTTCAGCGGGCTTGACAGCATGGCCCCTGTTGATCCCATGGAGTATTGGGTCAAGCACCTGCCGATCTGGAGCGAGCTTGCGCAGTACGCCCTGGAAGTGCTCTCCTGCCCCCCTTCCAGAGTACTGTCAGAGCGTTGCTTCAGTGCAGCCGGTGGAGTCGTCACTGAGAAGCGATCTCGTCTGTCTCACCAGTCTGTGGACAGACTGACGTTTCTCAAAATGAACCAGGCTTGGGTGGAAGGCGAATTCATGGCCCCTGTTGTCGGCGAGAGGGGGACATGAAGTGACGACTGGCACACACACATACACCTGCTGCTGCTGTTGTATTTCATCCTGCTGTCTGTGTCTCCACTGCCAGGGAACACATTACAAGGTGCTGCTGCCCATGCGCCACCAGCTATTATGCTCAACAATAGCTGCATTAATTTGAAAAAAAAATTGTAATTATTTTAGAGGTGTCCGGGTTGAAAACTGTGTTGTCCCAATTGTGTATTGGACACAATGTGGGCTTCACGACCGCTGTCTGGAACCTCATGCTGTGTATTTACGGCCCTGGAACCACCGCTAGGACCCAGGGCCTACTATGTCTCGCTGCCTGCCCTCCTGCCTGCTGCCAAATGCCAGTCTGCCACACACACTCATCCTCCTCACGCTGCCTGCTGCTGTATTGCCTCCTGCTGTCTGTGTGTTTCCACTGCCAGGGAACACATTACAAGGTGCTGCTGCCCATGCGCCACCAGCTATTATGCTCAACAATAGCTGCATTAATTTGAAAAAAAAATTGTAATTATTTTAGAGGTGTCCGGGTTGAAAACTGTGTTGTCCCAATTGTGTATTGGACACAATGTGGGCTTCACGACCGCTGTCTGGAACCTCATGCTGTGTATTTACGGCCCTGGAACCACCGCTAGGACCCAGGGCCTACTATGTCTCGCTGCCTGCCCTCCTGCCTGCTGCCAAATGCCAGTCTGCCACACACACTCATCCTCCTCACGCTGCCTGCTGCTGTATTGCCTCCTGCTGTCTGTGTGTTTCCACTGCCAGGGAACACATTACAAGGTGCTGCTGCCCATGCGCCACCAGCTATTATGCTCAACAATAGCTGCATTAATTTGAAAAAAAAATTGTAATTATTTTAGAGGTGTCCGGGTTGAAAACTGTGTTGTCCCAATTGTGTATTGGACACAATGTGGGCTTCACGACTGCTGTCTGGAACCTCATGATGTTCATTTACGGCCCTGGAACCACCGCTAGGAACCAGGGCCTACTATGTCTCGCTGCCTGCCTTCCTGCCTGCTGCCAAATGCCAGTCTGCCACACACTTATCCTCCTCACGCTGCCTGCTGTTATATTTCCTCCTGCTATCTGTGTCTCCTCTCCACTGCCAGGGAACACATTACAAGGTGCTGCTGCCCATGCGTCAACAGCTATTACGCTCAACAATAGCTACATTAATTTAATAAAAAGAAAATTGTAATTATTTTAGAGGTGTCCGAATTGAAAACTGTGCTGTCCCAATTGTGTATTGGACACAATGTGGGCTTCACGACCGCTGTCTGGAACCTCATGATGTTCATTTATGGCCCTGGAACCACCGCTAGGAACTAGGGCCTACTATGTCTCGCTGCCTGCCCTCCTGCCTGCTGCCAAATGCCAGTCTGCCACACACTTATCCTCCTCATGCTGCCTGCTGTTATATTTCCTCCTGCTGTCTGTGTCTCCTCTCCACTGCCAGGGAACACATTACAAGGTGCTGCTGCCCATGCGCCACCAGCTATTACGCTCAACCGTAGCTGCAATAATTTAAAAGAAAAAATTGTAATTATTTTAGAGGTGTCCGGGTTGAAAACTGTGCTGTCCCAATTGTGTATTGGACACAATGTGGGCTTCACGACCGCTGTCTGGAACCTCATGATGTTCATTTACGGCCCTGGAACCACCGCTTGGAACCAGGGCCTATTATGTCAGTCACATCACACTGCCTGACACACATTACTCCTCCTCCTGTAGCTGCATTGAGCTTCTGCTGTCTGTGCTGCTACCACTGCCAGGGAGAACAGAAGAAGAACTATTTTCTGCTGCCACTTGCCCACCCACTCTCCTACCAAGTAACGACCGACTATTACCACACACTACAAATAGCTGCAAGCCTGCAACTACTTCCTCCTCCTGCTGATGTCTGTGTTTTACCACCGCCAGGGTACACAAAAAAAGGTGCTGTGGCTTGCAATGTGCCACTACCTACCTATTATGCCATCAACACAAATATAACTATAGTGTTATTAAAATAAAATATTTCCACAAATGAAATAAAAAAAAAATATTACAAAAGAAAGGAAAACAAAGACACATAATATAATGATAGAGAAGAACAGGAAGAAGAAGAAGAAGATGAAGAAGAAAATGAAGAAGAAGAAGATATAGAAGAAGAAGAAGAAGAAGAAGAAGAAGAAGAAGATATAGAAGAAGAAGATATAGAAGAAGAAGATATAGAAGAAGAAGAAGAAGATATAGAAGAAGAAGATATAGAAGAAGAAGAAGAAGATATAGAAGAAGAAGAAGAAGATATAGAAGAAGAGGAAGAGGAAGAAGATATAGAAGAAGAAGAAGAAGATATAGAAGAAGAGGAAGAAGAAGAAGAAGAAGAAGAGGAAGAGGAAGAGGAAGAGGAGGAAGAGGAAGAAGACGACTTCCAACTTAAAACCATTTTGGACACACCTTCTCATGCAAACACTTTTCATGAAGTTAATTTACTATTTTTGATACCTTTTTTTATAACTACTACATCACCACCTAATCACTTGATGTTTTTCTTCATAAAAAAGGTGGTTTCATGCATCATTGACCTCCAAACAAGATTTACAAGCTATTTAAGGCCAGCTCGAATATTTTACTCGAATACAGACTCGGATAGTGACGTCGGATATCCGAGGTCGAATCGGATATTCGATTACATCGGATATTGAACTTCGAGTGAATTCGGATAGTTTACTATCCGAATTCGACCAAACTCGAATAGGATAATGAGGTATCCGAGCAACACTGGCCAAGAATGATGGTGGAGGTTGCCATACGCAAGACCAGAAATTGCAGATTCTCCCCATGCAGTACCCCAACACTGAACTTCAAATTCGGAGTACGAGACAGAGGATGTTTACTTTGCAGAGGAGAGTCATCTAGAGCAGTGACCAAAATCGGTTGGTCCAATGGGAGTATAGGAATTCCCAATTTTTTTTGCAAAGTCGTAATCTATAAAGTTAGCCGCTGAACCAGAGTCAACGAAAGCTTCAGTGGTAACAGTCTGACCTTTCCATGTGACAGAACATGGAAGGAGCAAACGATTGTTGTCTAGAGGTAAAGACTGCGTGCCTAGGGTATTACCTCTGACTACACCTAGGCGGCAGCGTTTCCCAACTTCTTGGGGCAATTCTGTACTCTATGGCCCTCCTCTGCACAGTATAAACAGAGCTGTTCTGTTTTCCTGCGATTCCTCTCCATCTGTGTCAACTTGGACTGACCAATTTGCATTGGTTCTGGCGGAGGTGAGACGGGTGGAGGAGAGGCGTAAGAGACATATCTGACCGCGTTCTTACCACGGGTTTGCTTCTGATACCGTAAACGGCTACCTTCAGCAAATGTGTCGAGAGTCTCGAGGGCCCTGATCAAGAAAGTTGATTGTAGTTGATTGCCCACCATTGGGGGCATAAAAAGTACCCAATGTGAGTTTACTAGCTAAGTGTTCACCTTTTATAAAAAGGAATCTGCCAGCTGAGTCTTTGCATTCCTGCAGGGACGTAATAGAGATATCCTTGGAGAGGAGAATAGCAACCCCTTTGGATTTTGAATCTGGGTTGTTGCTGTAAAAAGCCTGTGGGTAGTTTTTGAGTGTCAGTTTGGGATGAGCTTTATCTTTGAAGTGCGTCTCCTGCAGGTACTTTGTCTCTGTGCAATTGCCTTAGTAGGGCTCTACGTTTCTCAGGGACGTTAAAGGGACTCCGAGCTCCTAAAAGAACCAAAAATGGTACTCACCTGGGGCTTTCTGCAGCCCACCGTAGGTCGGGATGTCCCCCGGCATGGTCCTGGCTCCTCTCCCCGTCCCTCCACCGCATACCGCACCGCCGACACCCGGGCCGGGTGTCGGGCTCCCACTTCTTGAACGGGGACGCTCTTCATCATTACGCCGACCGCTGCACGTCATCACAGCAGCCAGTGTGACAAGTACTGCACATGCGCAGTCAAATCTCGCATACGCAGTACTGTCACGCCGGCCGACATGATGACGCGCAGCGGCCGGCATAATGACGAAGAGTGTCCCCGTTCAAGAAGTGGGATCCCGTTCCCGGTGCGGTATGCGGTGGAAGGACCGGGAGAAGAGCCAGGAGGACGCCAAGGGACCTCCCGACCTACAGTGGGCTGGAGAAAGCCCTAGATGAGTACCATTTTTGTTTATTTTTAGAGGTCAGAGTCCCTTTAAGTCCCATGACGTTCGAAGTTTGCACTTTTAAGGAACATCTGGGTGGTGTAGATAATAGCTATAGGGACAGAAACAAGACAGGAATCCAAGGGAGAGCAGGAGGAAGAAAAAAAAAGACAAAGATAAGAAGACAGATCGGAACAAAGAGCGGAAGTCGTCCAGTATTGGGCGACCGGCACATTGTGAATAACGTCATGAAGTATATGCAATACATTTCTAAGTTGAGTTGTATAGCCCGGAGGGCCATAATGTTTGGAGAACAGAGTAACATGGCACCGTATGCAGAGCTCACGAGCCATAATGTCTAAAATAAGGTGCAAAATGCAGTTATTATAGTTTTAAAGTGGGACTAAAAAGTCAGTAGAACACAAGGGTATTTTCAGACTATCAGGCCATGTGAGTGCAACCGGGTAAAGCAAAAGTATCATGCAATCCTTTACATTTCAAAAGAACCTAATCCACATTATGCCCATAATAAATAGGATTGAAGAGATCATGGAAGAAAAGGCAAATAGTAAAACTGCAATAACATAATGAGCATCCATGGTTGCTAAATATATATAGAAGATGCGGATATCAGATCAGGGTGTAAGCTTGGTGGATATACAGAGATCCAGGGAGAGGACACAACTGAAATGTGTCAAATGGAGTCGGGGGTAACCCGAATATGTCCTGTAGATCTTAAAAGATGGACAGTATATAGACTAAACAGTACTCACAAAACTCCCGGGTCTTGGGCCCCGTTCTTACGTGGTCGTTGTTGGCCTTCTGTAAGAATGGAGTATGGGTCCCATTCAGGGAGTGAAATAAGAGGGATATCCAGTGTGGAGCAAAAAACAGGTAAGTCCGCAGGTTTTCTGAAAATGAAGGTGGAATGGAAATCCCCAGCGGTACACTATGCCGGAGCTTTGTTGTATCGGATTGCCAGCGAAATTGCCTTTCGCTGGGCCAAAGTGAAAGGAGCTAGGTCCTGAAAGGGGGAGATCGAGAATCTATCAAAGTCCACTGCGCCATTTTGTCTCGCTGCCGCCATGATTGCATCTTTGATCTCGAAATGGTGGATCCTGCATATCACGTCCCTAGGGGGTGCATCACCCTGTGGCATCGGGCGAAGGGCGCGGTGCACTCGGTCAATGCCGTTCGAAGGGGAGCGGGTTCTGTTGAGGGTAATTTCAAAGATGGCTCTCACTGTATCCGTGAGGTCCTCTGGTCGCATGGCTTCGGGTAGGCCTCTGACGCGGATATTATGCTTCGATTCTGTAAATCCTCTGTGTGAGCGGAAGATGTCATTTAAGGATGACTGCTTCTTACTCATCTCAAGAGTCTATAGTTCAGTCTGGGTAGAATAAATCTTTGTTTCTGCCACCTCTAGTCGGTTAGAGAGGGAACCGATGTCTCCGTTCAGGGCCGCAATCTCGGACCGCGTGGTGGTGAGAATCATCTCTGTTTGTTGAGTATTGTCAAGCTTGGTGGGGAGACCTCGCAGGAAAGCCCAGATGTCTTCGAAAATTCTAGGTGTAGAAGAGGTAGGTGGTTCCACCGCGGGTGCTGGGCCCTGTGTGTTGTTGGAAGCGGCTGCGGCCTCCACCATCTTGTCTGAAGTCAGGCGAGTGACCAGGCCTGTAAAGTACCTGGAGACTGTGTTAGCCGAGGGTCCCGGAGTCGCTGACTGGCTCTGCTTGTTGCTCTTTTTATTATTCTTCTGTGCCCACGCGTCTGTTTCGGTGTGTGAAGCTTTATTTTTGCTCATTTTACAAAATCCAGTGCTGCTGGCTCGGAGCTCTGCTGACGTGCGTCCTCACAGCACCATGTCTGGCTCCGCCCCCGTGAGACATATTTTTAACAATGCCAAGTGCCTTCTGGTGCAACATTGGAGGGATACTGCACCCCCGAGTGTGGAGGAATTTATAAGAGAACTTGATGATACACAATTGATGGAGGATTTGACACATAGTGCACTAAACAAGACAGAAGCTTACAGTAAAACTTGGTCATATTGGAACTATTTCCGATGTTCAAAGGAATTTGAGGCTATGCTTTTGGGTACATGGGGCTTGATTCACTAAGCTGCGCTGCTTAATGACTACAGGGAGTGTTAGAATTCCTTGCGCATGCTATGCAGTAATAGCGTGCACAGTCCAATTACACTTGGCTCAATTAGTTTAAAAGAGCGCTTCATTACATAACGATTGCTCCACTGAACCCGTTTGGAGCTCGGTGGGTTCAGTAGTTTCAAAGAACGATATTGCTGCACTTTTGATACTGGACCCGCTGGGCTCCGGGCGGTTTCAGTGGAGCGATAGTTAAATGTAATGAAGTGCTCTTTAAACTAATTGAGCCCAGCGTAATTGGACTGCGCACACTATGGCTGAATAGCGTGCGCAGGGAATTATAACACTCTTTGTAGTCATTAAGCTGCACTGCTGTAGCAGTGCCGCTTAGTGAATCAAGCCCCAGATATCGGATGCGATCACCTGTCCTGATGGGTTGAAATGTCACATCTCTAGACATCATAACAATGTTATGAAAGTTTCACACGCTTTGTATGTGCAGATATTTGTATTTAAGAGTAGAGGTGACATTCCTACTCTAATATTTTATGTGAAGAAATGTGAAACATTTTCTATGTTCTGTTGATATGTTGTTAATCCTTTTCTGACAATAAAAAGATTATACACACAAAAAAAAAAAAATTAAACACAGCAAAAATTTTAATCTAATATAAAACCGTAAAACACTGATTTAATGTACTTGCAAGTCATTTATACACTTCACTGTCAGTCACAGAACAAATTATTAAATTGTCCCGTAATTACATGTTTGTTTGTTTGTTTGTTTTTTATTTTGCTGAAATAAAGCATAGAAAGCTGTCTGCTTCACCTCTGGATACATCAGAAGGTTTTCTGCATTGTTTACTCTTCAAATAACAATGAAGTGGAAGTTTGAAACATCAAGACTAGGTTTAGGGTGGTCAGTTGCTGAACACATGCGTTGGTTTCATATGGGGGCCCCAAACTGACACCCTAGTGATCTCATCCGGTCTTTCAGGCAATGGTCGTTACAGGTGTGTCCACATCTTAAGGTGGATCTGAACTCTTGCACAGGACAAAAGGAAAACATAGAGAAATCCACCCTGTATCTATTTAGAGAGTCTGTTTAAAGTGAACCTTAAGTCAGGGAAAAAAATAAGTTTAACTCACCTGGGGCTTCCCTCAGCCCCCTGCAGCTGATCGGTGCCCTCGCAGCCCCGCTCCTATGCTCCTGGACCCGCCGGCGGCTACTTTCGGTCTCGCTGTCACTGGCCGGCAGGCTGGGAACGCGAGTGATTCTTCGCGTTCCCAGCCACAGTAGCACCCCCTATACTGCTATTGCGGCCTTCCTTGCCGAAGAATCACTCGCGTTCCCAGCCTGTTAGCCGGTGACGGTGAAACCGGAAGTAGCCACCGGCGGGTCCAGGAGCATCGGAGCGGGGCTGCGAGGGCACCGATCAGCTGCAGGGGGCTGAGGGAAGCCCCAGGTGAATTAAACTCATTTTTTTCCCCTGACTTAAGGTTCATTTTAACCACTTGCTGACCGCCTTAAGCCGATGGGCGGCGGCAAGGGCTGGGCCCAAACGACCGCAATACGCCCATCGGCGGTGGCGGCGGCGGGCGTGGTTATGCGGCGATCACGTCATTCGTGACGCGATCAGCCGCCGGCGACTGGCTCCGCCCCCCTCGCGCTGTAACCCACCGGCCGTTCGGAAGCGCCGGCAGGTTACTAGCACCCGGATCGCCGCATGGAAGAAGTATAATAGGCTTTGTAATGTATACAAAGCCTATTATACTGGCTGCCCCCTGCCCTGGTGGTCCCAGTGTCTGAGGGACCACCAGGGCAGGCTGCAGCCACCCTAGTCTGCACCGAGCACACTGATTTCCCCCCCCCTGCCCCTGATCGCCCACAGCACCCCTTGCGGGCACCCCCTGCCCACCCCCCAGACCACTGTTTGCACCCAATCACCCCCCTAATCACCCATCAATCACTCCCTGTCACTTTCTGTCACTGCTATTTTTTTAACCCTAAACTGCCCCCTGCTCCCTCCTGATCACCCCCCACCCCTCAGATTCTCCCCAGACCCCCCCCCCCAGGCCCCCCCCTTTGTACTGTATGCATCTATCCCCCCTGATCACCTGCCAATCACCTGCCAATCACCTGTCAATCACCCATCAATCACCCCCTGTCACTGCCACCCATCAATCAGCCCCTAACCTGCCCCTTGCGGGCAATCTGATCACCCACCCACACCAATAGATCGCCAGCAGATCCGATGTCAGATCACCTTCCAAGTGCAGTGTTTACATCTGTTTTCTACCCTAAATACCCACTAATTACCCACCATCAATCACCCCCTATCACCACCTGTCACTGTTACCCATCAGATTAGACCCTAATCTCCCCCTTGCGGGCACCCAATCACCCACCCACATGCTCAGATTGCCCTCAGACCCCCCCTTATCAATTCGCCAGTGCATTATTTACATCTGTTCTTCCCTGTAATAACCCACTGATCACCTGACAATCACCTATTAATCACCCATCAATAACCCCCTGTCACTGCCACCCATCAATCACTCCCTGTCACTGCCACCCATCAATCAGCCCCTGTCACTGCCACCCATCAATCAGCCCCTAACCTGCCCCTTGCGGGCAATCTGATCACCCACCCACACAAATAGATCGCCCACAGATCCGACATCAGATCACCTCCCAAGTGCAGTGTTTACATCTGTTCCCTCCTCTAAATACCCACTAATTACCCATCAATCACCCCCTATCACCACCTGTCACTGTTACCCATCAGAATAGACCCTAATCTGCCCCTTGCGGGCACCCAATCAACCGCCCCACACGCTCAGATTGCCCTCAGACCCCCCCTTATCAATTCGCCAGTGCAATATTTACATCTGTTCTTCCCTGTAATAACCCACTGATCACCTGTCAATCACCTATCAATCACCCATCAATCACCCATCAATCACCCAAAAAATCAAAAATGTGTCATTTACAGAGATATTTCTCCCACCCAGCATGGTTATATGTAAAAATTCACCACAAAACACATTATACTACTTCTCCTGAGTACGGCGGTACCACATGTGTGGCACTTTTTTGCACCCTAAGTGCGCTAAGGGGCCCAAAGTCCAATAAGTACCTTTAGGATTTCACAGGTCATTTTGCAACATTTGGTTTCAAGACTACTCCTCACGGTTTAGGGCCCCTAAAATGCCAAGGCAGTATAGGAACCCCACAAATGACCCCATTTTAGAAAGAAGACACCCCAAGGTATTCCGTTAGGAGTATGGTGAGTTCATAGAAGATTTTATTTTTTGTCACAAGTTAGCGGAAAATGACACTTTGTGAAAAAACACAATTAAAATCAATTTCCGCTAACTTGTGACAAAAAATAAAATCTTCTATGAACTCACCATACTCCTAACGGAATACCTTGGGGTGTTTTCTTTCTAAAATGGGGTCATTTGTGGGGTTCCTATACGTGAGGAGTAGTCTTGAAACCAAATGTTGCAAAATGACCTGTGAAATCCTAAAGGTACTCATTGGACTTTGGGCCCCTTAGCGCAGTTAGGGTGCAAAAAAGTGCCACACATGTGGTATCACCGTACTCAGGAGAAGTAGTATAATGTGTTTTGGGGTGTATGTTTACACATACCCATGCTGAGTGGGAGAAATATCTCTGTAAATAGACAATTGTGTGTAAAAAAATCAAAAATGTGTCATTTACGGAGATATTTCTCCCACCCAGCATGGGTATGTGTAAAAATACACCCCAAAACACATTATACTACTTCTCCTGAGTACGGCAATACCACATGTGTGGCACTTTTTTGCAGCCTAACTGCGCTAAGGGGCCCAAAGTCCAATGAGCATCTTTAGGCTTTACAGGGGTGCTTACAATTAGGCACCCCCCAAAATTCCAGGACAGTGAACACACCCCACAAATGACCCCATTTTGGAAAGTAGACACTTCAAGGTATTCAGAGAGGAGCATAGTGAGTCCGTGGCAGTTTTCTTTTCTTTTTTGTCGCAAGTTAGAAGAAATGGAAACTTTTTTTTTTTTGTTACAAAGTGTCATTTTCCGCTAACTTGTGACAAACATAAAATCTTCTATGAACTCAACATGCCTCTCACTGAATACTTTGGGATGTCTTCTTTCCAAAATGGGGTCATTTGGGGGGTATTTATACTATCCTGAAATCTTAGCACCTCATGAAACATGACAGGTGGTCACAAAAGTCAGAGATGCTTCAAAATGGGAAAATTCACTTTTGGCACCATAGTTTGTAAACACTATAACTTTTACCCAATCCAATAAATATACACTGAATGTTTTTTTTTATCAAAAACATGTAGCAGAATAACTTTTGCGCTCAAATGTATAGGAAATTTAACTTTATTTGAAAAATGTTAGCACAGAAAGTTAAAAAAAAGTCATTTTTTTGACAAAATTCATGTCTTTTTTGATGAATATAATAAAAAGTAAAACTTGCAGCAGCAATCAAATAGCACCAAAAGAAAGCTGTATTAGTGACAAGAAAAGGAGGTAAAATTTATTTAGGTGGTAGGTTGTATGACCGAGCAATAAACCGTGAAAGCTGCAGTGGTCTGAATGGAAAAAAAGGCTCTGGTCCTTAAGGGGCGAAAAGACTGTGGTCCTCAAGTGGTTAAAAACCCCTCATTTGTGTCTGATCACAAGTTGTAATTTGACCTCTCCCCTGTGTCACATGACTGCCATGGCAGAGATAACAGAAAAGCTCATTTGAAAGCACAGGCTGTTAACTACTTCCATAAATCAGGAAGTAAAAACTGCAGATTTATTTTAGGATTTGTATCAACTGTAACAAAGGAAATTTTTTTGTTTAAAAGTTATTATGCTTTTGCGTATCTTTTAGAGCAGACACAACATTCTGAGTTCAGTTCTGCTTTAAAGAGGCACTTAAAAGAGAACTGTAGAGAAAAGTGTATGGAGGCTGCCATATTTATTTCCATTTAAGCAATATTAATTGCCTGGCTATCCTGCTGATCCTCTGCCTCTAATACTTTCAGCCATAGACTCTGAACAAGCATGCAGCCGATCAGGTTTTTCTGACAATTTTGAAAGATATGACAAAATTAGCTGCATGCTTGTTTCTGGTGTAATTCAGTTCACTACTGCAGCCAAATAGATCAGCAGGACTGCCGGGCAACTGGTATTGCTTAAAACGAAATAAATATGGCAGCCTCCATATACCTCTCAATACAGCTCTCCTTTAAGCCAGGAGAAAAAAAAATAGTTTTACCCACCTGGGGCTTCTACCAGCCCCCTGCAGCAATCCCGTCCGTGCCCTCGCAGTCACTCACGGATCCTCCAGTCCCCCGCTGCCAGCTGCTTTCAATTCGCCGGCGTTCCCGTCCGCAACAGCGTCCTGTGCATTCCGAAAATGAAACCAGCTGGCAGTGGGGGACAGGAGGATCCGCGAGTGACTGCGAGGGCACGGGACTGCTGCAGGGGGCTAGTAGAAGCCCCATGTGGGTAAAACTGATTTTTTTTTTCTAGCTTAAGTATCCCTTTAAATTCAGGTCCAGGTGAGAGGTGACACAAGAGGTTCACAAACTAGGAAGGAGTTAACGCTTTATCTAAAAAGAAAAAAAAAACTTTTTATTTTAACATCATTTGTTACAAACTTTTATTTTTTACTTTTGAAACTTTGATTATAGCCTTTAATGAATGATTGGCACTATTTACTATAGCAACGATCATTCACTTGCAACTGCGGCTTTCATTTCTAGATGTGAGACTCAAGTCTAGCTTCAAAAACACTTTCTATCCTATACAATAAACCTAACTGTCCTGAGTCATCCACTTTCCCTGTCTGTCCGTCCGTGGCTTTATGCGCAGTACAGACAGCCGTTGGGACGGGAGGTCGGGCCAGGACGCAGGGCGGCCATGTGCGTGCGCGGCGAGCGGACGGCCGTGTGCGCGCACGGCGGGCAGGTGCGCGCATGTGCGCCTTCCAGGTGCGCGTGGTGGGCAGGTGCGTGCTTGCGGTGGTAATATCACTACCTAGAGCCCATTTTTTAAATGGGCTTAGGTAGACTAGTGTCTGCATAATTCTGTATATTGTTGCGTAACCCCACCCTCCCATGGATGCTTAGCTTAGACTATAATGGTGGCTAACAGGTTGTGAACCATTGGCCACCAGGCAGCAAAGTAGTCCCCCACCCACTGGGGTCAACAGACCATTATCCCTTGCACAATACTTTGACGAATACCCAAGGTCACTTAGACTTCATGCCCTGGGAGCACCCACACCACTGGTGCCAAGATCACAAGGGCCCTGACATCACCCTAAACAAACAAAAATAATAATTTTATATGTATTTATCCAGGATGTATCATGTGATGAACCTTCCAAAGCCTCAGAGGGGAAAATGGCCTTAAGCATCCATGATTATAAATTTATGAAAACTGAATAAATGTTTGGCAATTGTAGAACCTAGTTTTCATCGCTATACTCTGATCATTGCTCTTAAAGTGAACCTCCGGACTAAAAATCTACTCAGCAGAACTGAAAAGGCTTGGTGTTTCTTAAACAGTTTCGCAGCATCAGAACTTTGTTTTCCTTACCAAAGCATCATTTTTGGCTGCGTTTTTAGCTAAGCTCCACCCATGAAAGAAAAAGAGCCTGGCTTTTTTTCCCTGATGCTGTGCAGAGCATGATGGGATTTCCTATGTTGTTATTCCTAGCAACTGGGAGACGTGCTCAGGACACAGGACAGTTGGAACTGTGTCTCATGCTCCCTGTCACCTCCTTTCAACCAAAAAGATGGCTGCCATCATGAAATCAAACATTTGCCTGTTCTTTTAAAACAGTGTGGGTAAGAGATTATATTACCTATCTATTTTAATTAACATAACTAATGTAACTTAATGACAGCGTGTTTGTTTAGGCTGGAGTTCCTCTTTAACTTACGTGTGTTTTGAAGGTTAAAGCAGAGTTCTAAGTAATTTGTTCCAAGACAATTTGCACTGCATGCCATGATATTTTTTCAGTGCATCCAGGCTTGCTGTCTTAAAACATGCATTCTTTTTATATGTATTTCAACTTACAGGCAGCAATTTCATTTCTTTATAACGTGTTGAAATGGGTTATACTTAAAGCTATGGCACAACTGAAATGGAGGATATAAACCACATGCAATTTCAAAATTAAATTTTTTTTTGTCGATAGTCTGCTTACATTTTCTATTTATATTAACTTTACAGTTAAAAGGAACTATTACTTCGGAACAACAATGTTCAAAGAAAGTACACCGTAGCAAGTACCTTGTGACTTTCAAAGAAGTTGCATCTTACATATCAGGAATGATGCTTTCAGTCATTGATCGACAGAGACCGAAGATAACCGACAGCATTTCCATAGTTGGCAGTGTAAGTGCCTGACTTCAGTCTGTGTGATAAGGTTATAAGATATGAACATCCAAAAGACACAAACAGTTGTAAAAAAAAAAAAAACAGTTTAAAGACAAATACATGAATAGTTGAACAAATACATGAACAGTTTAAAGACAAATACATGAATAGTTGCCTTAGGGACTCAGCTGTTTTAATATGTATGGCGTGAGAGTATATTACTATTATTTTAGTAAATACAGCTTATAAATTTAGCTTGTTATTATTGACCGGATACAAAAAACTTAAAACAGAAAAATAATACCTTTATTTCCAAATAATATATTGTCGTCATATATTGTACTAGGAACATTATTTAAATGTTGTGATAACTGGGGCTAATGGCCAAATAAAATGTGTGGGTTTTATTTATAGAAGCATTGCTTATTTTAAAACTAGGGGATGGACTTGGAGATATTGTGTATTCTTTAATTTGTTTCTCCTGTTTTTCCCTATAAAATGCATAGAAAATAAAGTAATTATTGAAAACAAGTATCACCCTCAAAAAGTCTAATTTGTGTGAGAAGCAGTGATAAAGTTATGGCCAGATGAATGGGAGGAGCCCTGACAGGTAAAAATGGCTCTTGGCGATAAGGGTAAAATAGCCTGTGGGGTGAAGTGGTTAAGCCACAGTGTACCATTAGAACGCATTCCTAGTACAGGGATTATATATCTTAATATGCTCTAAAATCACGATTATTACAAAGGTATGAAATACATATGCAGCTAAATAAAGAAATCACACAATATTTTGAAAGTGCTGCAATGGATATAAGTAATAAAATCAGATAGTAACAAATAGGTTTACTAAATACACTCAAAACCTCAAAAATGTCCAAGTTATTAAAAATAACTTCAAAATAAAAAGTCTCTGCACAGGTGCGCTTCTAAATCAGCCTTGGTAAGCTTGTTCATAAATTCTTATATATAGTAGATAGCGCTCATCTGCGATCTTCTATCCATCACCAGACACCCCGTGAGGGAATAGACTCACCCCGCTTGTGTGACCACTGTCAGACTGGTCAATGATCGCCCAGCAATGTGCGTGCCAGCACTGAAGGGTTGTCAACTCCTCCCACTGAAATGGAGTCTGTGATAGTGGATCCAGTTATGATTGCATCTCACATAAAAGAAAAGATATCCATAGTGTAATTCCGTCAAAATGTAACACAATGTGTTATTAAAATGCACTTACAATATGGTGACAGGTTATTTAGGCATAGAGTATTGACAGGCTCTACCCTGTTGCCTCCCGGGTAGGCTTATGGTGAAGTACCGCTCCCGCCGCCTCGCTCCTGACCCACCGCGGAGAACTCTCCTGCACGGCTGTGAAGCTTGACAGACGTGCAGCAGAGATCTCCGCGGTGGGTCAGGCCACTGCAGCTTTAATGCCTCGCTGCAGGGCCGTACAACTCAGGACACAAGTGATTCCCCCACCCCTTTTCTGCCCACCAATAGAGCTTTTTGTTGGTGGGTGAGGATGGCTCCCAGGATGTTTGTTTATTTATTTATAAATATCTTTGTGTTTATTTTTATTAAAAAAAATTGTTTTCTTTTTATTACTTAATCCCTCCCTCCCCTAACCAGCCTATGACAGTGATCGGCTGTCATAGGCTTCAGCCAATGAGAGCTGATCGCTCTCCTGTATCCGAGGGGGACAGCGGTGTCACACGGCTGTCCCCAGTACAGCGCTGCTGTAGATCGCAGCGCTATACATACTAAATAGATGGCAGTTTCACCGTCTAACACTCTCCTAGCGGTGACTGCTATTGGGAGACTGACGATGGAGTGGAGCTCCGTCATTCAAGCAGAGAGGTGCGTGCATCGGCGCGATCTCCTGCAAATCCTTGCCCCAGGAATTTACGCCGATCGGCGTTAGGCGGTCCTAGGGCTGGCACCGTGGCCACGCCCATCGGCGTGGTGCGGCTGGCAACCAGTTAAGAAATATAAACCATAACAATAATACTTTTTTGGGACATATTCCATATTTTTATAGATTGTTAAAACTTAACCACTTCCCTACAGCAGGTTATTTCCCCTTAAAAACCAGAGCTTTTTTTACACATCTCGCTCCTCCCATTCATTCGTCAATAACTTTATCGTTACTTATCCCACCAAGTTGATCTATATATATTTTTTCCCACCAATTTCTTTGGGCGGTACTCTTTGCAAGAAAAAAAAAAACTACCCGCGGATACCCGACCTATTCGGGTATCCGGATAGAAAAAAATGGACGTGCCCTTTAAATAGCTTTAAAAAGGGTTTTTAGGGTAAATGGTGCATGTAGCATCATGTTTTTTTTAAAGGGAAACACTAATTTATTATTTGGTGGACATAAAATGAAAAAAAAAAAAAAAAAGCTGTCAATTAACATCAGGACTTGGTTCCAGACAGCGGTCGTGCAGCCTACATTGTGTCCATAGTCCAATCACACACCTGTGACATAACAGTTTTCAGCCCAAACACCTCCAAAAAATGAAACTGCAATCGTGTTTTGGGTTGAATATAGGTGGTGGTATCAGCAGTAGTGGCCTGTGGCACCGTGGCGGGGGGAGCCAGCGCCAGCTTGCTTCAGCCTCTTGAACTCCTCATGCTCAACAACATGTTTTTTGGCCAGATGAGTGATGAAGCTGGAGGTGCCATACTTGTAGGGGTCACAACCTCTGCTCATCTGTAGTTTGCACACATTGCATATGGCAAACTTGCTATCCAATGAGGGCAGAGTAAGAACCGCCAGATTGGGGAGGTGAAGATTCCCCTGCGGCCTGAATGGGATGCTGTGGCTTTTCTCCCTGTGGCGGTTGGGGGTTGAGTGGTGCAGCTGGTGGTAGCGGCAGAAGGATGTGGGTCCCGCATTCCACGGCCACTGTCTGCAATGCTGATCCTCCGTGCCAAACCCACCGACGCATCTTCAGAGTCAGAGCTGACATCCCCATCCTGTGGATGGTATTCATGGTCCTTCATCCCATCATCAACATCATACCCCCCCCTCCTCAAAACCAGAGCATCCTCCTCAAACTCCTTGCGGCTAACAGCCCTGAGTTCAATCGTGGCGCCTGGAGCGAAAAGCTCGCTGACTGAGGGTAGGCTGACCGCTGGGGTCGACAGTGACACGACAGACCTTCTGAGGGTGGCCGTAATGTTGCTCCCTGTCCTCTTGCCCTTGCTGCCCCTCCCCCGGCTGCCGGTGCCAGCAGACATAGTACAACTTATACGTGATGATGTCACCAGATGATGTGGGGTACTTTTACTTTAATGATATCAGGGTTGGACTTTAAATCAAATCAGCACAGAGTGACAGACCGCAGAGTAGAGGACAGACAGTACACACTATCTGTCTAACTGTCACACTGACAACTATCTGTCTAACTGTCACGCTAACACAGTACTACTCTCTCTAACAACTAACTGCAGTACTAACTAACTATATAATACAATACAATAACACAGTAATCCTATTCCCTAACCTATACTGTCCTGCTGGCCTGCACAGCTTACACAGACACAGACAGGACCTAACTGAGTGAATGAAATCAAACCATTACACTAGCTAGCTAAAAAAAACAATAGGACAATAGTGTAGTGAAGGTGTTTAGCACTCAAAGCTTTAGGTGTATCACTGTATACAGGCAGCACTTGCTAAGCCAACAGCACTGGAGCAAGTCTGTCAGTGACCACTGACCAGCCAGTAGTGTTGGGCGAACAGTGTTCGCCACTGTTCGGGTTCTGCAGAACATCACCCTGTTCGGGTGATGTTCGAGTTCGGCCGAACACCTGGTGGTGTTCGGCCAAACTGTTCGCGTTCGCCCGAACGGCTCAATTCCTGGCCGAACCTGACCGAACAGGGCCCCTGTTCGGCCGAACAGGGCGCTGTTCGGCCGAATACGGCCCCCCTATGGGGTCACAGGCATAAGGGGGGAGCATGCCCCGATCGCGGGGGGGGGGGGGGGGGCGGAAATTCCCCCCACCCCCTCCGCTAGCGCTCCCCCCTCTGCCCGCTTCCCCATACAAAAGTTTAAGGAAAGTACCGGTGGTAGTGGATGGCCTGGCAGTGGCACTGTGGAGTGAGGAGGAGGAGTCCGGAGAGTGATGCGTTGAGGGAGGCCGGGCAGCGGGCGTGAGGTCAGAGAAAGGGCGGAAGTACCACAAGGGTACTACCGCTGAACCGCCCGTGATTGGGTGCCAGGGCTTAGGCTGGGAGGCCTCTGATTAGCTCAATAAGGTCAGGTGGGGCTGGTCAGAGTTCCCCTCTGTGATTGGTTGCTAGGGCTTCTGCTGGGAGCACTCTGATTGGCTGGAAGCCCTCTGATTGGCTCAATGACATCATCTCCCTTGTTACAGTTCCCGGATCCGGATATCCGTCGGATATCCGCAGGTATCTGGATTATGCGGCCAGATATCCGCATAGAGCTATCTGGATATTGGCCCAGGTATCCGGAATCCGGATCCGACCGGATAGCGGAAAAATGGTTGGATACCCGGGTTTTCCGGGTACCCGAGATTCGGATGAGCATCCCTGTCAGTAAGCAAGTCTCGAAAAAGAGTATTGATTTTAATTTATGAGTAATAAATGGAGTGAGCAAGGGATCATTGTTATGTGCTAATGGCAGGATTGATTTATTAATAACAACCTCTAAATAGTTGCATTTTTTGTTTTTGTTCAATAAGCTGTATAATGCTGTTGTCACATGTATGCATCAAGAAATATTTCTGGGCCTCAAGGAAGGTTGCTACAGACTATATTGGTAAATATATGCAATGAGTAACCACACCCACTTTTGTTATAACCACACCTACTTTTGTTATGGGCACACCCACTTTTAGTTGCATTTCAGGGGCCTGCAGTTGGTATTTTGCACAGGGGCCCACAGCTGGCTGTGTCCACCACTGCACCACAGATTAAGAAAGCAGTACCCTTTGGTTGAACCAAATCAGACTTTTCATCTTTCCTTTCTCAGAATGAACACCAAATCCTGGAGTGAATTTCTTAACCACTTAAGGACCACGCTAGTTTGTAATGATCGGTGCTGCGTGGGCTCTACAGCCCGCAGCACCGATCAGGAATGTGGCAGGGCGATCAGACTTTCCCCCTTTTTTCCTCACTAGCCGGATGTCCTGCAGGGGGGGGTCTGATCGCCGCCGACTACTATTGATTTGCGGGGGGGGGGGGCTCCTCAAAGCCCCCCTCCGCAGCGTTTTCCGGGCTCCAATGCTTTGCCTCCCTCTCCCTTCTCCTCTGAGCGGCGCAGGACGGATATCCGTCCTGCGCCTGATAGGATAGGCTTCTGCCTATCAGATGCCGGCGATCCCCGGCCAGCGCCGTATGATGTAAACAGCGGGGATTCCTTCCCCGCGTGTTTACATTATGCGTGCAAGCCGCGATCGGCGGCTCGCACACTGTTCACGGAGGCAGTCTCCGTGAACTGGCATGGAAAGTTTCCATGCTATACCACTAACGACCCGCCGACGCCTATCGGCGTTAGGCGGCCGTTAAGTGGTTAAAATAGCAGTGCAGAGGAGAGAAATCTGGGAAGAATGTATACACAAGCTATCACTTTTCCAGACATTCTTTCCCCGGAACTGTCACATACCTCCCTCCCACCCCTTGTTTCAACCCTGTGAATCAACACAGCTGGCTCAACGGAGAGAACTCGAGAGAGTACATTTGCACTTCCCATCTTAGACCATAGACAATGCTATACAGAAAACTGAACTCTTGTAGAGTGATGAACCCACCTATTAATAGGGATGGCCCAGCCTTGGAGAACTCATGGAGAAGAACATGATCAGTTTGATCAGCTGATAGATTAAGGCTCAGCGTTTCAGGGGCGATTGCTCTGTGATTGTCGTTTTGACTGCAAATCGCGATCGTGGAACCGAACACGATCGCAGGCAATCGCCGAGTGTGAACCAGCCCTATGGTTGAATGCAGAATAGAGACAGCTTTCTAAATTCAAATTAAAGGGTGAGTAAAAAAAAGAAAGCAAGAAAAAAGAAAGAGAAAAATAAAATATTAAAGATGAGGCATAATGATTTGAAGGGTGAAAGATCTTGAGGTTCTCTTTATTCTTCTTCTTTTAATCTGTCTTCTGTTTTTTCATTCTTCCTCCTTTGTCTTGCAGAAATTGCAGAATTTTCTCCCAGCCATTACACCTTTGATAGGCACCCCCACCCTGAAACTTTACCTGATTTTAGAACTCACTAAGGGCCCGTTTCCACTTGTGCGAATCTGCATGCGTTTTCTGCATGCAGATTCGCATAACCAATACAAGTGGATGGGCTGTTTAACACTTGTCAGAAATCCTGTGCGGTTTTGTGTGCAGGAAAAATCTGCACGGCAGAGCCATCAGAATTCGCACACCGTCTTGCGGTGTGCGATTCACATACATTGGGCTTGATTCACAAAAGAGTGCTAACTGATATCACGTCCGTTTTTGCGCAAATTTTCGCGAATTTTCGTGCGAAAAACGCGCATTTTCACGCACAAACGATTGTGAATAAAGCCCAATGTATTTAATAGGAAATTTGCATGCGTTTTCATATGCCAATTTTACAGCGAATTTGTGGACGTTTTCGCTTATGTAAAATCACACAGGCACTTACATGGTTAAATTCGCATACTTACTAACACATGCGAAAACACCCGCAAATTTGCGGTAAAATTCGCATCCGCGTGCAAATTCGTTTTGCGTTTTCTGCAACTAATTCGCACTGCACAAGTGGAAACGGCCCTTACACTTAACGCTGACAAGTTCTACAACTTGATTTGGCCTAAGAGTATTTAGCCCCTGTGCTTATTGAATATACACTACAGCCTTGGGTCTCGACCGCTACCTTCAGGTGACAGTTATAACGCATGTATACACACCTTTATATTTGGGAGAGCCAACGTGAGCCTTGCATGGTGAAAATTACAAATCTGGCAATGAATGTATCCATAGGGATAAATTGTAGCAGCTCTTTGCTGATCGCCGGGGATCAGCAAAGCGCTGAAGAATCACCCCAATGTGAACCAGTCCTAAACCTGGCTAATGATAATTGAAGGCCATTTCCTTCAAGATAACAAACTTTGGGGTTGATTCACAAAGGTTACTTATTTTTCACCTTAACTGTAAAGGCGCGTACGCCATACTTTTTCAAACTACAGGTCCATCAGACCCTCCCGCAGGGCGGTCGTTCTGCCGACAGTTGAAGGTGAGTACAAGCTGTCAGCAGACTGATAAGACTGTTTTTGACTGATCCGCTGATGATAACTGATACCTGATTCTTCTTACCTGTTACCATGTTCTCTGTTCTGATATCTTGTTGCTGAACCTGTATCCTGTCTTGACCTTGCTTTCTGCCTTATCCCTGGTATCGTTCCTTTCTGATACCTTTTGCTGACCTTGTTTTCCGCTGACTCCATTTACATGCTTGATTCTTTTGTACCGCGCTATTGTATATATTTGCTTTGTACATATTTGTATATACCTCCTGCACGCTGTTTGTATATAGATAGACAAGTGGACAGATAAGCACTCGGGCCTTGTGTGAGACACCGGACCCTGTTCCACAGTGCTTCTAGAAATGCTCCTTAAAGGGAGACTCTCTGCAAATCAAGTCTTTTACTAAACTCAGTTAAAGTAACTGAGGCCTAAGAATTAAGCATATCATACTTAAAGAAAACCTGAACTGAAAATTAAAAGTCAAAATAAACATGCACAAGTCATACCTCCCGTGTACTCTACTTATCAATCTCTTTCTCCTCTCCTGCGTCCTGTTCGTCCACTGTGATCAATGAAATTCTCTGTCCTCCATTTTTAAAATGGCCATTACTCCATAACAGCTTTCTGGTCAGCACACAGTTTAACTGTAACATCGCCCACTTGAGCCATGGGGAAGCATGGACCCATCAGTTCTCCTCTCAGCTATAGCTGACAGCAACTGATATATTTCAGTTCTGACAAAATGTTGTCAGAACTGGAAGAGATCACTGTAAGAAGAAAATGGTGAGCTTCTGAGAGGAACTGATGGCAAGGTAACTATGTAATGTTCATTTGAAGTTACCTCATGTGTTTATTTTAAATAATTTTACTCAGTACGGGTTCCCTTTAAATTCTAACAGCATATGGTTGCATTTTATTTGCATGATTTGGTTCATAATAAACACCTTTTTGCACACTTCAATTTCTGTTACAGTGTCAGTGTTTCTGCAAACTGTGGCCTTCCGTACAATATTTGTTTCGTTCCATAACACAACCAAACCAAGCAGCACCCAAAACTCCCAACCCAAACTAAGCAGCCAGCACCCAAACCAAGCAGCACCCAAACCTCCCACCCTGCCCTCCCCTCTTCTATATGAGGCGGTGGCCATGGTAACTCGTCCTTGCTTGTGACTCTGTTGTGCTGAGAGCATCGCCAGTGCTATAGTCCGTCTGAGCAAGTGCTTTATTGTTGCAAAACACAGCATCTTGACTCCTTTACACATATCTTACACATTTATCGTATTGCTGTTTAGTTAGCTAGTCATTTGATTGTGTTAGTCAGTGTAGTGTATATACTGTATACAGTGCTAGGCTAGCTTAGCTGAGGTCTGTGTGTAGGCCAGGCCTGCTAGGTAGTCTAGTAGCCTGTAGGTAGGTTAGGGATTAGTTCTTAATTATTTATCTGTTACTGTGTTAGTTTAGTGTTAGATTAGCATTAGCAGTACTATGGTCAGCAGCATCTGTCTCTCACTGTGATTCTGCAGCTGCTGCCTGTAGTGTGAGTGTGTGACAGTCAGTTTTAGTGTCACTCACTGTCGCTCTCTTCTTTTGTCACTAGTGTTCTGCTCCATTACCAGAGTCAGTTCAGTTTAGGTAGTGACTGACTGACTAGACTTGCTGCTACTTACTTTTATTTGTTGTAGTAGACTAGTGGCTCACTCACTATCACTAACAGGTGCCCAGGAGATCTGCTGAGTCTGACTAGGCAACTCTACATGGTAAAGCTGCCTAGAGAGGAGGTGCCATCAGCAGCAGCATCCTCCTCTAGTCAGCACCAGCGTTTGACCCACATGATGGCAGACTACATGGGGTCCTTCAGCGGGCTTGACGCTGAGGCCCCCGTGGACCCCATGGAGTACTGGGTCAAGAGTCTGGAGATATGGAAGTATGCCCTGGAAGTTCTGTCCTGCCCCCCTTCCAGTGTTCTGTCGGAAAGATGCTTCAGTGCAGCTGGTGGCTTGGTCACAGAGAAGCACTCTCGTCTGTCCACCCAGTTTGTGGACAGACTCACCTTCCTTAAGATGAACCAGGTTTGGCCCCTGCTGTCAGCAAGAGGGGAACATGAGGTGGCTGGGAATAGTGCTATGGCAGACCAACAGTCAACACCACAACCTCCTGCTAATTAGGCCTGGTTCTTCTTCTTTTTGCTGTGGTACCACTGCTAGGTGCCATGGTCTAATGCTGTAATACTGCTGCTGCAACACGCTACTCCTCCTGGTGCTGCTGAATGTACCTCCTGCTGACTGGGATTCCACCACTAGAGTCAACAGTCTAATTCGCTGCTGTCACACGCCACCAGCTACTATGCCAACAAAATAGCTATGTTGTTTTTGTTGTTAAAAAAATGGTTTCATTTTCTTGAAGTGTCTGGGATGAAAACTGTGCTGTCCGAGTTGTGGGGAGGCCCCAACTGCGGCTGTACAACCGCTTCCTGGAATCTCACAAATTATTTCATTTGATTCTGCTACGGTACCACCGCTAGGTGCCATGGCCTACTATGTTGCCTGCTGCCACACGCTACTCCTCCTGCTGCTACATAGCCCTGCTCCTGCTGTCTGTGCTTCCACCATGAGAGTGCCACAGGCCACTGCTGTTGCTAGCTATTATGCTAACAAAATAGCTGTTGTTTACAAAAAAATTGTTTCATTTTCTTGAGGTGTCTGGGATGAAAACTGTGCTGTCCGAGTTGTGGGTAGGTCCCAACTGCGCCTGTACAATCGCTTCCTGGAACCTCACTGTTGTCATGGTTTATTGGTGCCGTGGTACCACCGCTAGGTGCCATGGCCTATCATGTAGTACTGCTGCTGCCACACTCTACTCCTCCCCCTCCTCCTGCTGCTTGTATATCCTGCTCTCTGTGCTCCCACCACCAGGATCCACAGAAATAAGACACCACTAGCTATTGCGCCAACAAAATGGCTACACTGTTGTACCCCCTAAAAAATAGGTGTCTAGGTTGAAAATTGTGCTGTCCCAGTTGTGTATTGGACACAATGTGAGCTTCACATCCACTGTCTGGAACCTCCTGGTGTATTCTCTGTGTTTATTTACAACCTGGGTACCACCGCTAGGTGCCATAGCCTATTATGCTGCCTGCTGCCACACATTACTCCTTCTGCTGATGCTGCTTTTACCTCCTGCTCTCTGTGTTCCCACCACCGGGGTCCACAGAATAAGGTGCTGCTGCCATGCTCCACCAGCTATTATACCACAAAAATAGCTATGTTGTTGTAAAATAAAATGCTGAGGTGTCTAGGTTTAAAATTGTGCTGTCCCTGTTGTGTATTGGACACAACGTGAGCTTCACGACTGCTGTCTAGAACCTCCTGGTGCATTCTCTGTGTTTATTTACAGCTGTGGTACCACCGCTAGGTGCCATGGCCTATTATGCTGCCTGCTACCACACGTTACTTCTCCTCCTCCTGCTGCTGCTCTCTGTGCTCTCACTGCCTGCTCTCTGTGTTCCCACCACCAGGGTCCACAGAGTAAGGCACTACTGCCTTGCGCCATCAGCTATTACGCCACAAAAATAGCCATGTTGTAAAAAACAAAAATAGTTCTGACGTGTCTGGGTTTAAAACTGTGCTTTCCCAATTGTGTATTGCACGCTGTCCCAATTGTGTATTGTTGTGGTACCACTGCCAGGTTCCATGGCCTTCTCTGATACCAGCTAGTTTGTCTGCAATTTATGCCAATGTAACATGCATGATGTCACAGAAAAAAAAAAGATTGAAAGCCGCAAGACTGAGTAGAAGAAGAAGGTGACAAAGAAGAAGAAGGTGAAGAAGATGTTGATAAAGATGAAGATTAAAAAAGTTGATGAAGAAGAACTACAGCTTACATAGATTAGATCAGACACACACACACACACACACACACACACACACACACACACACACACACACACACACACACACACACACACACACACACACACACACACATTATTCCCCCCCCCCCCATATATATAATTGAAATTTTTTAAAAAAAAAACATGATGCATAATGCATCATTTCATGTAAAAAAAGGATTTAGAAGCAATTTAAAGGGGAATTTGTGATTCCGACTCGTGGTTCCGGGCTCAATACGTGATTTCGACTCAAATCCGTACTCTTTCCATGATCGTGATCATGGCCAATCCAGAAGTGGGCGGAACTGGGATGGGATTCACTCGAATCTGTGATTAAGGGTATCCGAGTAACCCTAGTCGGAGGTAATGGTTCTTGCATTCCATGTGTCAGAGGTAATGGTTGCTGCATTTATTTATTTGATGGTCATAGTGGCTACATTTTAATTAGTAAAGATTTATTTTGAACATAGTGAAGAGAAATTTTGTAGCAAGTGTAGGTTATGTGGGTGGGGCTGTGTGTGAGTGGGGTTTGAGGATTGGCGGGTGTGGCTTGCAGGTGTATGGGGCCCCATAATCTCTTATTGCTCGGGGGCCCCATGAGTTGTCAGTCCACCACTGGACTGGTTGGGACTGAAAAAAGTTACGGGACCCAGTACCGGAGCTGGAGAAGACTGAGGATGGCGGCGTGGGAGCAATCCATGAGCATGGGGCTGGAGGAAGCCCCAGGTATGCATAAAACTTTTATTTTAAAGCAGCTCTGGTTTCCTTTAAGTTTTGTGCTATGGAATAGCCTTATGGTGCTAATCTATTATAACTTTAAGAAAGGGCGAGCAAAGACCATGGCAATCCTTTCAAAGGGAACTTCAAGAAGGAGAAGTGGTAACAATGAACTTCAGAAATTGGGTATTGAGGCATCTAACACACTGAACAAGAACTACTTTTTTTAATATCCTGCTGTACACCAGGCCAATAAAAGTACCTCCGAATTATTGGATCATGCAGGAGATGGTGTACTACTCTAACAAAATGTTTTAAATGCAACACAAAATATTTCTGAGAATAACCATGGGTACATAGCACAGCAGTTTTCTTATTCTAAAACTTTATATGAGTTACCTATCACATAAGTTTTCACTCAAGTCACAAGATTACCAGAGTTGAATGCAATAATTGTGTTGCTTGTGCTCCTGTGTTTACAGGGAACACAATAACATATGCCACTGGGAAGGGAAGTTTTTTTTTGTTTTTTTTTTATTTGTAAAACAGAATGTGAACATTCATATTGAAAATCAAACTCAAGACAAAATACAGTATATGCAGACAGCGACCCTGCATATGCTTCAAATGTTTTTACATGTATAATACTAATCTTATGGTTTTATTTTATTGAAGAATTTCTACTTTGATGAATTTGAAGATTTGATAGATGAGCTTCTGTTTCGATTAAATACCATATCAGATAGCCTCCATCATTCACTTCCTGAAAAATCATATTGTTATACAGAAGAGGAGGAAGGGATCAATAACTGTGATACCTATTCAACTTGTTCTTTCACACAAACAGCCACAGAGGTACAGTATAACATTTATACATGTAAAATGTGAGTCTTTTTATTTGATCTCAGCTCTTAAATTTCAAAGTGCATTCTTTAAAGAAACCTTTGCCCCTATGAGCCTGATGAATATTTACAAATGTACTGCTGTTCTTTGCACCTTATTCTTGAATAATATGTTTGATTCACTGTGCCAATGTGATATTTATTTTATGTGTGTGTGATGCCTGGTACACACCATGCAATTTCCCATCAGACAGACAAGTTAAATCGATTATTTCTGATCTGATTTCAGATTGTTTTTCTGATCGATTTTCTCATCACTTCTTTACAAAATCGATCAGAAAAACGATTGGAAATCAGATCAGACCTGTTGGAAATAATTGTTTTGATCCATGCATCTAATGGGAAATTGCATTGTGTGTACCAGGCATGAGGGTGTAATAACATAATCTGATGAGATTGGCAAAACCTTTTGTCTCAGTTACCATAGATCATAAGCTTTGCAAGGTGCTGAACATTTTCATCTTTAGGCTATATTCAGGGGCGTAGCAATACGGGTTGCAGAGGTTGTGACCGCATTGGGGCCCTTGTGCCCTCCCTCAACTGAAGTATAAGCTCTCTATTGGTCCTGTGCTCATAATAATCACTTCTATAGATACTTTGAATAGTGGTAATCATTAACTAGCTGTTCCCCATCCCCTTCTTGCACCTCTGACGCTGTAATTGCCATTGGCAGGTTTTGGTGCGCCGTATCAATTGTTATTTATAGAATACTTGGGGGGCCCATTTGTAAAACTTGCATCGGGGCCCACAGCTTCTTAGCTATGCCACTGGCTACATTCACATTGGAGTGTTGCGGTATAGCATAATTGCCACTTTGTAACATGCGGTATAACGACGTTTAGCATTGTAACACACTGCATGCAGTGCATTACTAAAAAAATGGGCATATTGACAGTAACAATGAAGCATATTTTGTATTTACTATATGCTTTAGTGTATGCAACGCAACGCGCAGATGTACGCCATCACTTTCCCATTCAACATTTTTGGGTAAAAAATAAGTATATATACTGTGTGTGTGTATATATATATATATACATATATATATATATATATATATATATATATATATATATATATATATATATATATATATAATATGTGTGTGTGTGTGTGTGTGTGTATATATATATATATATATATATATATATATATAAAAATATATATATATATATATATATATATATATATATTTTAAATACATAGTTACCTTAGGGACGGAACTTTTTAATTAGGGCTTGTAAGTAGGGTTGGACGCAAAACTGAAAAAAGACACCTTTATTTCCAAATAAAATATTGGCCCAACATTGTACTAAGGAAAAAATTTAAACATTGCAATAACCAGGACAAATGGGCAAACAAAATGTGTGGGTTTTAATTACGGTAGCATGTATTATTTTAAAACTATAATGGCTGAAAATTGAGAAATAATGAATTTTTTCCATTTTTTTTCTTCTTTTTCTTTTTCCTGTTAAAACACATTTAGAATAAAGTAATTTTTAGCAAAAAGTACCATGCAAAGAAAGCCTAATTGATGGCGAAAAAAACAAGATATAGGGCTTGATTCACAAAGGAGTGCTAACTGTTAACTGTTGAATTTTTGCACTAAATTGTTATCGTCTTCGCACGAAAATTCGTGTTTGCGCGCGAAACCGATAATGGTTAATTGCGAGTTTTCGTGCGAAGACGATAACAATTTCGTTTGCACGTGAAAATTCGCGTTTGCACGTGAAAACATTTAATTGCGCGCAAAAATTCGCGATCGCGCGCAAATGTGAAAATTCGCGCAAAAACGGCCGTGCTAACATTTAGCACTCTTTTGTGAATCAAGCCCCTAGATTGTTTTGTTGTAGTAGTAATAAAGTTATAGGTGAATGAATAGAATGAGCGCTGACAGGTGAAAATTGCTCTGGTTTTTTAAGGGGAAAACCCCCTTGGAGGTCAAGTGGTTAAAGTCAACAAAAGTAAAATACATGATCACTGTGCTAATATCGATTGAATTAACATTTTTATTAATTTGCATTATACATGTATTATTATCTAAATCACTCACAAGGAGCTGTGATTAGATTATATTAATGGCTCACAGGAAGCTGTGATTAGAAGAAAAATTCAGGTGTGGTTTCTGTTGAGGATAAAAGGTGACAAAAGATGAAAGTCTGGCACAATCCATGTCAGCAGGAGAACACCATTTGGTATCGGCTGACTTCCTGACAAGAAAAGCAGCTGTGCGATGCTAAGAAAAAAAAAAGACATTTGGAGGCACTTCTTTAAAGTAAATGTGAATCGATTTCCCCCCCCCCCCCCCAAAAAAGAAGTTATATACGCGCCTAAAAAAAAAGTTACATACTCGCTCTCCCTTCCCCCTTTTCATGCCAGGTTCAGGTATTCGACCAGTCACATACACTTTCGGGGACCCTCAGAAGACTTCAGAAGGAGCCCCAAATGCTTCTGAAGACAGGTGGCTCCGTACTGGTGCATCGCACATGTGCAGTATGGAGTCACCCATCTTCAAAGCATTTGTGACCACAAGCGCTTCTGAAGCCTTCCGAGGGCATAATACATATGCTCTGGAGAGAATTATGCTCTCCCTATTACATAACTAATAAGAAGAATATTTCAAATGCACAATTTTCACCCCTTTAAATCAAGTTCACCACTTCATCACAGTTTGATTGTGTTACTTCTCCATGATTTGCATATGAGAGAGGTAGACATCTGTGGCAAAAAGAGCATATGCAGTAGAAGATCAAGGACAATAAAGCCCCGTACACAATAGGGGATCTTTGGGTGATCTGTGTTGCCCGGCAGGGATTGGTACAGGTCCGTAGAGATGGCTCAAACCTCCGATTTTGGGTTCGCGATCACAAACAAGACAAGATGTTCCCTGCAAAAACCGCACCACTCCATATAAATCAATATAAATTCATCTTTATTCAAAAAAGCAAGGTGATAAAAACACTAAAAACAAAAGCCATAGGGGGGAAGTGGGTAACTGACAATTGTGTATATATATATATATATATATATATATAAATAATATATAATAATATAATAATAAATATATAAAAAAATTTGTGAAGGCTACAGTGCAATTGTTTATATATATATATATATATATATATATATATATATATATATATATATATATATATATATATATATATATATATATATATATATATACATATATATAAATTTGTGAAGGGTACAGTGCAAAATTGGATCAATTACACCCAAGTATGAACAATATCACCGTGTGTATAAATTCATGAAGGGTACAGTGCTAAAAATAAGATCAAATACACCTAAGTATAAATATAGATAAGTACAATAGATCCACAAAATGTGAATAAAATTGATCACAAAAAATATATATAAATAAAAATCCCCAGCACAGTGTGGGTAACATCAAAGTAAGTGTCAACAAAACAACATGTGCAAAAAGATGAGGAGATGACTAGCAATGAGTCCAGCATCCCCCAATAATGAACTAGGGTGCAAAGTCAATAGGGCAAGTAAGTGCATGAGTGAAAGCAAAAGTGACAGTGCTGATAAAGTGCATAGGGTGGTGCAAATGCACACCGCCCAAGTAGAAGAGGCTACCCCCAAAGAGAAAACATGAAAGGTGTAACTCAGAGCAGTCCCCCTCAACAATCCACGGCGGCTTCCTCTGGGCATACTGGATGCTAATGTCACACTGGTTTTATAGTCCAAGGACCTGCATTGCACTAGCAAGGGGGTGTGGCTAATCTAATCACTGTGTGCGGCCACACACAATGAGGAAGTTTCAACAGCACTGATCAGCACTGCGTCACTTCCCCCTACCTAAAACAGGAGGATTGTGGGAAATGTAGTCACGGGCAGAGTAGAAAAAAAACGAAGAAGAAAAAAGATAAAACAGTATAGAGTAGAAGACTACTCAAATGATATGTATAGAATAATGAGTTGCACAATATAGACATCAAAAATTGAATCCATAAACAAATTTATAAGCGAATGCATATTTGAAGGGGCACTGGCATGGCGAAAAACTCTGCCCCCAGACCCATAAAGCTCCACTCCCGGACCCATGGAGCTTTGCCGCCCACAGGCAATATACTGTGATTCTCTCCTCAGCACAGTGTGACCATGCAAGGATGGAGATGCTGTTGCAGATTAAGCCCAGCTCAACAGACAAGTAGAGGGATTTAAAAGGTAAATTACTGTCTACTCCTTACTGCCCTTCTTCATGCAGCCTTCTCTGAACCCTCCAGCACCCTCAGACCTCAGTAATTCTTCTCTCTCCCTATCCACCCTCAGCACCCTCAGTAGCCCCTCTCTCCCTATCCATCTGCAGAACCCTCAGAAGGGCATTCTCTGAACTACAGTGTCTGCAGGCTTGTCAGTGTGCGGGAGTGCAATACAGAGCTGCTGTTCTATAACGGCAGGGCAGGTTTTAGTCTTTGTGCTCCTGAGGCAAACATTGGGAGGATGACCCCTCCCACAAACCTTGCTCTCCCCCAAGAAAGAGTAAAAACCATGTAGTTCTCAGTCTAATGCAGTCAAGCGGGTGAGCAGCAGTAATGCTATGTCGTATCGAGACGCGCAACAAATGCAGCAGAACCCTCGACCACTGTCCCCCTAAATGTTACATGTGCCCCCTGGTGAATTAAAATATCTCACCTGTCTGGCCACCAAGAGTCCGCCTGTTCTTCTTCCGCATATTCAGGTCCTTCATGGCTTCAGCCTACAGCACTAGAATGCGTGTGACGTAGAGATGGCCCAAATGGTTCACCGGTGGACAGTACCCGGCGAAATTCAGCTGTTCGCGTCCGAGGCGGGAAGCGAACACATGGCGTGTTGGACTCGCCCCCTATACCTCCTCATTGGGCTAAACTTTGACCCTCTACATCACAGTCAGCAGACACATGGCAGCCAATCAGGCTGCACTCCCCCACGGACCACCTGCCCTCCCTATAAAAATGCAGCAGCGTCGGCCATATTCTCAGTCTCTGGCTGCTGCTTTAGTGAGAGAAAAGGTCAGGTTGCTGCAGAGACAGAGACAGTTAACTAGGCTGTGCAGCTTGCTCCTTCCTGAAATTTATTGCTGAAAGCACCCCAAAAAAGCCTTTTGGGGGCTAATATTGTTCTGATGTGTTTTGTTTTTCCTCTGTGACACACTGCACACAGTTCCAGCTGGCCCTTGTAGTCCACCAGCACACTCTATTACCAGTGCATATCTTTCAACTGTATTTGTGATTCCACTTACTATAGCATAGCTCTCTGTGTGGGTGACACACTGCATACAGCACACAGTTCCAGCTGGCCCTTGTAGTCCACCAGCATATTCTATTACCAGTGCATATATTTCAACTGTATTTGTGATTGCACTTACTATAGCATACTGTAGCTCTCTGTGTGGGTGACACACTGCTTAAAGCCCATAGTCCACACACCTGGCCCTTGTTGTAGTCTGCCAGCACACTCTATTACCAGTGCATATCTTCCAACTGTATTTGTGATTGCACTTACTATAGCACAGCTCTCTGTGTGGGTGACACACTGCTTAAATCCCACACTCCACGCAGCTGGCCCTTGTTGTAGTCCACCAGCACATTCTATTACCAGTGCATATCTTTCAACTGTATTTGTGAATGCAATTACTATAGCATAGCTCTCTGTGTGGGTGACTAGAGATGGGCCGAAACTCCAATTTTTGGTTTGCGAACTTCCGCGGAAGGTTTGGTTCGCGCGAACTTTCGCGAACCGCAATAGACTTCAATGGGGAGGCGAACTTTGAAAATTAGAAACACTTATGCTGGCCAGAAAAGTGATGGAAAAGATGTTTCAAGGGGTCTAACACCTGGAGGGGGGCATGGCGGAGTGGGATACATGCCAAAAGTCCCGTGGAAAAATCTGGATTTGACGCAAAGCAGCGTTTTAAGGGCAGAAATCACATTGAATGCTAAATTGCAGGCCTAAAGTGCTTTAAAACATCTTGCATGTGTATACATCAATCAGGTAGTGTAATTAGTGTACTGCTTTACACTGACAGACCAAACTCACTGTGTAACGCACCTCAAACAGCTGATTGTGTAGTGACGGCCGTGCTGGACTGTTGCGCAATATGGCGAGATTGCTCTTCCTCAGTAATATCAAGTAATGTCTGACTGCCTTATCAACTTTCGATGGTTCTTTTTCTAGCATTGTTAAAGCTTAGCTTACATCTATTTTTTTTTTAAATTACATTTTCTACTTGCTGTTCAGTACCTGCAACGAGAATCTGTTATGGAGGGCAAGTCTGCCATTGTCACCACGGGTAATGGCCGGGGAATCAAGGTTCGATTCCGGTCCGAAGTGGGAGCCTGAGACCCATGCTGTACCTGCCCTGACCGTGCTTTGCAGACCAGGCATTTGTGGTCAGATGGACCCTTGACCCAGCGGAAGACAAACCAACTCGAAAGCATTTGCCAAGAATGTTTTATGGAGGGCAAGTCTGCCATTCATTCAACTGTGTGAAAATTTCGATGGTACTTTCTCAGTACCATGGTGACTGACCACGGGTAATGGCCAGGGGGAATCTTGGTTTCTATTCCACTCCGGAGTTGGAGCCTAAGAAATGGCTACCACCACACATCCAGGCAAGGAAGGCAGCAGGCATGGCATGCCCGCCCCGAGGTAGTGACCAAAAATAACAATACGGGAGGACTTTCGAGGCCCTGCTGTGTATGTGAAATGAATCAACTTTAAATCCTTTAACGAGAATCTGTTATGGAGGGCAAGTCTGGTGGTGCCTTCACTGCGATTCTCACAGGTTGGTCTCCTCCTCAAGAAGGCGAGAATCTTTTATGGAGGGCAAGTCTGCCATTGTGAGTGACCACAGGTAATGGCCGGGGAATCCTGATTCTATTCCGATCCGGAGTTGGAGCCTAGGAAACGGCTACCACCACACATCCAGGCAAGGAAGGCAGCAGGCATGGCATGCCCGCCCCGAGGTAGTGACCAAAAATATCAATACAGGAGGACTTTTGAGGCCCTAATGTAATTAATCAACTTTAAATCCTTTAACGAGAATCTGTTATGGAAGTCAATGATTGCATCATCACCCTCCTTTTACGAGAATCTGTTCTGGAGGGCAAGTCTGCCATCCATTCAAATGAAAGGTATGCACTGACTGCCAGGTATAATACAATGTGCAGTCACAAATGCAGTGAAAGGTATGCAGTGACTGCAAACAGCCGTTTGTGTAGTGATGGCCGTGCTGAACTGGTGCGCACCATGACGAGAGTGCAGGTGATGGTGGCTTTATAGCCCATATGGTAGCCCGGGCCCGGCTGATATAGCTAAATGACAGAACAGTGACTGTCCAGCTGATCAAATTTGGTCTGACCACAATGAAGCAACGACCTTATTATCTTTGGTGTGCCAACCCCCGAGACACTCATATAGCCAGCGATCATTGCTTCATTGTGATAGGCAAGCCCCTTCACCGCGGCAAGGTAATGATCACGAAGGGGGATGGGCACATGTACATGCCTTTTGTTTTGTTGTTGCAGCCGCCCGCAGTGCAGCCAGAAAAATTAGGCAGGCATGTAGACGCCCCATAAAAAATTATTATAGCGGCCGCTGTTACCAGCGGCCTAAAAAATTCAGGAATCCGCCTGGAGTCCTAGACCCTTTTGGTGGTGACGGAGAAGGCAGTAAAGCGGCCAGCGGGCAGAGGTGCTGTGTGGGGAGCGCCTTAGTCTTGGGGTAGGCAGCCATTCACATGGCGGCAGTAAAGGCAGTAAAGCGGCCGGCGGGCAGAGGTGCTGTGTGGGGAGCGCCTTAGTCTTGGGGCAGGCAGCCATTCAAACGGCGTGCAGGCAGAGATGCTGTGTGTGGGGACTGACTTAGTCTTTGGGCGGGCAGTAGCCCTCCAGGATCCATGCCTCATTCATTTTGATAAAGGTGAGGTACTGAACACTTTTGTGACTTAGGCGACTTCTTTTCTCAGTGACAATGCCTCCAGCTGCACTGGAGGTCCTTTCTGACAGGACGCTTGCGGCAGGGAAAGACAGAAGTTGGATGGCAAATTGGGACAGCTCTGGCCACAGGTCAAGCCTGTGCACCCAGTAGTCCAAGGGTTCATCATCGCTGCTCACAGTGTCTACATCCACACTTAAGGCCAGGTAGTTGGCTACCTGCCGGTCCAGGCGTTGGTGGAGGGTGGATCCCGAAGGGCTACGGCAAGGCATTGGACTAAAGAATGTCTGCATGTCCGACATCACCATGAGATCGCTGGAGCGTCCTGTCCTTGCCTGCGCGTGGACATGGGAGGAGGATTACTGGCAGTGGTACCTTTATTACGTTGTGCTGTGACATCACCCTTAAACGCATTGTAAAGCATAGTTGCCAGCTTGTTCTGCACGTGCTGCATCCTTTCCACCTTCAGGTGTGTTAGTAACAGGTCCGCCACTTTGTGCCTGTACCGAGGGTCTAGTAGCGTGGCCACCCAGTACAGGTCATTCCCCTTGAGTTTTTTTATACGGGGTCCCTCAACAGGCTGGACAAAATGAACGAGGCCATCTGCACAAAGTTGGATCCAGACGTACTACCCATCTCCTCTTGCTCTTCCTGAGTGACGTTACGTAAGTCCTCTTCCTCCCCCCAGCCATGAACAATACCACGGGAACGTGGAGCAGCACAAGCCCTCTTTGACGCCTGCTGCGGTTGTTCTTCTGCCGCCGCCTCTTCCGCCTCCACAGAAACACCTTCCTCATCATCCGAGTCTGACTCCTCCTCTTCTCCACACGACTCCTCTTCTTCCTCCTCCTCCCCACTCTGTGCTGCCGCAGGTGTTGAGGAAACATCTTGTTCGGATGAAAATTGCTCCCACGACGACTCCTGCCGTAACTGTTCTTCTTCACGCTCCTCCACAGCTTTATCCACCACTCTACGCTCGCCTTGCTCCAGGAAGTAAGCGTAGGGGATCAAGTCGCTGATGGTGCCTTCAGTGCGACTCACCAGGTTGGTCACCTCCTCAAACGGCCGCATGAGCCTGCATGCATTTTGCATCAGTGTCCAGTTCGGTGGCCAGAACATCCCCATCTCCCCAGACTGTGTCCTTTTACTGTAATTGTACAGGTACTGGGAGACGGCTTTCTCCTGTTCTAGCAGGCGAGAGAACATGAGCAGGGTCGAATTCCAGCGGGCTATCGCATATCAAGCGTCTCACCGGCAAGTTGTTTCTACGCTGAATGTCCGCAAAGCATGCCATGGCAGTGTAAGACCGCCTGACATGCCCACACAACTTCCTGGCCTGCTTCAGGACGCCCTCTAAGCCTGGGTACTTTGACACACATCTTTGAATGACCAGATTCAACACATGTGCCATGCAGGGTACATGTGTCAGGTTTCTCAAATTCAAAACGGAAAGGAGATTGCTGCCGTTGTCACACACCACGTTTCCGATCTCCAGCTGGTGCGGGGTCAGCCAGTGCTCCACCTGTTTGTTAAGAGCAGCCAGGAGAGCTGGTCCAGTGTGACTCTCCGCTTTAAGGCAAGACATGTCTAAGATGGCGTGACACCCTCGTACCTGGCATGCAGCATAGGCTCTGGGGAGATAGGGCTGTGAAGCGGGCGAGGAGATGGCAGCACCACTAGAGTTGAACTGCCACTCAGCCAAGGAGGAGGAGGAGGACGACAGCGAAGAGGATGTAGCAGGAGGAGTAGGAGGTGGCAAGAGGCCTACCTGCAAGCCGTGGAGGTGTCACTAGTTGGTTCGCTGCGCAGCCACGTACTCCCTGCTTGCCATCGTTCACCAGGTTGATCCAATGGGCTGTGTAAGTAATGTAGCAGCCCTGACTGTGCTTGGCAGACCAGGCATCCGTGGTCAGGTGGACCCTTGACCCAACGCTGTTCGCCAGAGATGACACCACTTGCCTCTGAACTTCACGGTACAGTTTAGGTATTGCCTTTCTAGAAAAATAAGTGCGGCCTGGTATCTTTCACTGCGGTGTCCCAATGGCCACAAATTTACGGAATGCCTCAGAGTCCACCAACTTGTATGGTAATAGCTGGCGAGCTAATAGTTCCTCCACGCCAGCTGTCAGACAGCGGGAAAAGGGGTGACTGGCAGAAATTGGCTTCTTCCGCTCAAACATTTCCTTCACGGACACCTGGCTGCTGTGGGCAGAGGAGCAGGAACTGCTCAAGGGCAGAGGCGGAGTAAAGGAGGGTGGCTGTGGAGGTGCAAGAGAGAAAGCGGCTGAACATGCTGCACCTGAAGGAGGAAGAGGAGAAGGAGGGTGGCTTTTCTTTTGTGTGGTTTTGCTCAGGTGTTCTTCCCATGGCTGTTTGTGCCTTTTCTCCAGGTGCCTTCGTAAGGCACTTGTCCCTACATGAGTGTTGGCCTTTCCACAGCCCAATTTTTGGAGACAGAGAGAACAGATGGCTTTACTCTAATCTGAGGCAGACACATCAAAAAATGTCCACACGTCTGAGCCACCCTGGGGTGTGGGCACTATGGTGGCCTCAGAGTCAGCAGCTGACGTTGAAGGGCATGTTGGCTGGCTGTCCATAGCTGGCGATACATGGTGCCGGACACTGCCACCAGCTGTTTCTGAGGACGAGCTCCCCCTGCTTCTTTCAGCAACTCGTCTCCTCCTACTCCTCTCTGACTCCCCCTCTGAACTGTCCTCCTGTTTATCTCTTCTATTGGGAACATACGTGACGTCCATAGAATCATCATCATAATCATCCTGCCCAGCTTCGCTTTCATCAGACACCTCCAAAACTGCACCAACAGCAGGTACTTCATCATCCTCCTCCATTACGTCCATATTGTCATCTAACTCACACATATGAGGTGGTGTAACTTGCTTAGCGCCTTCATAATGTTGTAGCAGTAGTGGGTGTGAATCAGTGATTTCACCACCAAATAACTCCTGCGAAGTGTCAAATGCAGTGGATGTGGTGCTTGTAGTAGCGCTGGTGGCTGCGGGAGATGAGGTATTCTGTGTTAAATAGTCAACCACGTCCTGACAATTTTGGGAGGTGATGGGATGTGCCTTCTTCTGAGCACTGTACTTTGGGCCAGGACTACACAAAATCACATCAACACGACCAGGCACACACCTGTCAGGTAGCCTTCCTCTGGGTCTGCCGCTACCTTTTCCGCGACCTGGCTTGTCCATTTTGTCCATATCGGGGGGGGGGGGGGGGGAAATGAAGTGAAAGGTATGCACTGATTTGACTAATACAATGTGCAGTCACACAGGTGCAGCAGTTAACAAGTATGCACGGAGTGGTATATCATACTGCGTGCACTCACGTAGGTAGGTGGGTTCAACAGCTAGGTAGGTATGTGCAGTAATGGTAATGAAGGTACAGGAGAAGGGGGGGAGGAGGGTCGGCACTACAGCTGGATCAGTATCTGATATGGAGGACCAACAGGGCCATAGCGCATCCCACTTGTGACATAATCAGCGTGCTCTGACTGGAAACGAACAGAAGTCAGGTAGATACAACAAAGAGTGCGGAGTTGGCACTGCTGCAAACTGTGCTTTAATCCACAGGTGGTAGTTCATCACATTGCGTGCAATACAAATAAGGTAAACATACCGTGCGGTGGGGGCTGTAGGCTGTAAGCTGGTGGTGGGTGCTGGGTACAGGAATAGCCTTACGGCCGTTTCGCGCTAACTGGGCGCTTCTATGGAGGCTGTGAAGCGTAGAAGCGCCCAGATAGCGCGAAAGGGCTGTAAAGCTATTCCTGTACCCAGCACCCACCACCAGCATACAGCCTACAGCCTCCACCGCACGGTATGTTTACCTTATTTGTATTGCACGCAATGTGATGAACTACCACCTGTGGATTAAAGCACAGTTTGCAGCAGTGCCGACTCCGCACTCTTTGTTGTATGTGCAGTAATGGGTATTACAATGAGCAGCTGCCTATCACACACACAGGTACAGTAGTCACTGAATGTGCTGCGCCTGGGCTGGCAGTGGAACTGCACACAGTATGAATTACAAAAGCTGTCGCCGCAACACAAGTGCAGTAATAATGGGTATTACACAATGTGCAGCTGATACAGTTAGTCACTGAATGTGGTGGGCCTGGCTGGCAGTGACACTGCACACAGTATGAATTACAAAAGCTGTCACCGCAACACAAGTGCAGTAATAATGGGTATTACACAATGTGCAGCTGACTGACACAGGTAGTCAGTGTCACTAGTCACTGACTCACTGTCTGATTGTGCTGGGCCCGGGCTGGCACAAACACAGTATGAATTATCAAGGCTTTCTATAATGCAACACAAGTGTCAGTGACACACAGAAAAAAAAATCACAAGAACAGGATTAGCTCTCAAGAGAGCTGTTGTGGGGTGCTATTATAGCAATAAGAATCATCCAGGAGCAAGCTAACAAGCCAAGAGCCCAACTAATCTTTCCCTAGGAGAAACAGTCTGCAGCACCTCGCCCTACTCTCACTATAACAGGCACACGAGTGAGTGTAATGGCCGGAGGGGGGAGTGGCTCCAGGACTGAGGCCTGATTGGCTACAATGTGCCTGCTGACTGTGATGTAGGGGGTCAAAGTTGACCCTAATGGAGCATTATGGGGGCAAACCGAACTTCCGGGAAAGTTCGCTTCGTCTGGAACCGTTCGCCGGCGAACCGTTTGGCCCATCTTTATGGGTGACACGCTGCTTACAGTCCACAGTCCACACAGCTGGCCCTTGTTGTAGTCTGCCAGCACACTCTATTACCAGTGCATATCTTTCAACTGTATTTGTGATTGCACTTACTATAGCATACCTCTCTGTGTGGGTAACACACTGCTTTCAACCCACAGTCCCAGCTGGCCCTTGTAGTCCGCCAGCACACTATTACCAGTGCATATCTTTCAACTGTATTTGTGATTGCATTTACTATAGCATATGTTTCTGTGTGGGTGACACACTGCTTAACCACTTCCCGACCGCCGTATATACAATTGGCGGCCGGGAAGTGGACGCCGCAAGGACCGCCGTATTGACAATTGGCGGCGGTCCTTGTATGGGCATGGGCGGAGCGATCGCGTCATCCGTGACGCGATCCTCCGCCTCCGCCTGGCGCCGCTCACCCGCCGCAACATCCCGCCGGCTATACGGAAGCGCCGGCGGGATGTTAACCCCGCGATCGCCGCATACAAAGTGTATAATACACTTTGTAATGTTTACAAAGTGTATTATACAGGCTGCCTCCTGCCCTGGTGGTCCCAGTGTCCGAGGGACCACCAGGGCAGGCTGCAGCCACCCTAGTCTGCACCAAAGCACACTGATTTCTCCCCCCCCCTGCCCCAGATCGCCCACAGCACCCATCAGACCCCCCCCTGCCCACCCCCCAGACCCCTGTTTGCACCCAATCACCCCCCTAATCACCCATCAATCACTCCCTGTCACTATCTGTCAACGCTATTTTTTTTTTATCCCCCACCCTGCTCCCTGCCCCGTCCTGATCACCCCCCACCCCTCAGATTCTCCCCAGACCCCCCCCCCCCCCCCAGACCCCCCCTCCCCCTGTTTACTGTATGCATCTATCCCCCTGATCACCTGTCAATCACCTGTCAATCACCTGTCAATCACCTGTCAATCACCCATCAATCACCCGTCAATCACCCCCTGTCACTGCCACCCATCAGCCAGCCCCTAACCTGCCCCTTGCGGGCAATCTGATCACCCCCCCACACCAATAGATCGCCCGCAGATCCGACATCAGATCACCTCCCAAATCCATTGTTTACATCTATTCTCTCCTCTAAACACCCACTAATTACCCATCAATCACCCATCAATCATCCCCTATCACCACCTGTCACTTTTACCTATCAGATCAGACCCTAATCTGCCCCTTGCGGGCACCCAATCACCCGCCCACACGCTCAGATTGCCCTCTGACTCCCCCTTATCAATTCACCAGTGCATCAATTACATCTGTTCTTCCCTGTAATAACCCACTGATCACCTGTCAATCACCTGCCAATCACCTATCACCCATCAATCACCCCCTGTCACTGCCACCCATCAATCAGCCCCTAACCTGCCCCTTGCGGGCAATCTGATCACCCACCCACACCATTAGATCGCCCGCAAACCCACCGTCAGATTACCTCCCAAATGTATTGTTTACATCTGTTATCTTCTCTAAACACCCACTAATTACCCATCAATCACCCATCAATCACCCCCTATCACCACCTGTCACTGTTACCTATCAGATCAGACCCTAATCTGCCCCTTGCGGGCACCCAATCACCCGCCCACACGCTCAGATTGCCCTCAGACCCCCCCCCCCCTTATCAATTCGCCAGTACATTAATTACATCTGTCCTTCCCTGTAATAACCCACTGATCACCTGTCAATCACCTGCCAATCACCTATCACCCATCAATCACCCCCTGTCACTGCCACCCAACAATCAGCCCCTAACCTGCCCCTTGCGGGCAATCTGATCACCCACCCACACCAATAGATCGCCCGCAGATCCGACATCAGATCACCACCCAAGCGCAGCGTTTACATCTATTCTCTCCTCTAAACACCCACTAATTACCCATCAATCACCCCCTATCACCACCTATCACCACCTGTCACTGTTACCCATCAGATCAGACCCTAATCTGCCCCTTGCGGGCACCCAATCGCCCGCCTACACGCTCAGATTGCCCTCAGACCCCCCCTTATCAATTCGCCAGTGCAATATTTACATCTGTTCTCCCCTGTAATAACCCACTGATTACCTGTCAATCACCTATCAATGACCCATCAATCACCCCCTGTCACTGCCACCCATCAATCACCCCCTGTCACTGCCACCCATCAATCACCCGCTGTCACTGCTACCCATCAATCAGCCCCTAACCTGCCCCTTGCGGGCAAACTGATCACCCACCCACACCAATAGATCGCCCGCAGATCCGACATCAGATCACCACCCAAGCGCAGTGTTTCCATCTATTCTCTACCCTAAACACCCACTAATTACCCATCAATCACCCCCTGTCACTGCTACCTATCAGATTAGACCCCTATCTGCCCCTAGGGCACTCAATCACCCGCCCACACCCTCAGAATGCCCTCAGACCCCAGCCCTGATCACCTCGCCAGTGCATTGCTTGCATCTATTCCCCCCTCTAATCACACCTTGAGACACCCATCAATCACCTCCTGTCACCCCCTAGCACACCTACCCATCAGATCAGGCCCCAATTTGCCCCGTGTGGGCTCCTGATCACTCGGCCAAACCCTCAGATCCCCCTCAGACCCCCTTCCGATCACCTCCCCAGTGCATTGATTGCATCTATTTTCCCCTCTAACCACCCCCTGAGACACCCATCAATCACCTCCTGTCACCCCCCTAGCACTCCTATCCATCAGATCAGGCCCAATACAACCTGTCATCTAAAAGGCCACCCTGCTTATGACCGGTTCCACAAAATTCGCCCCCTCATAGACCACCTGTCATCAAAATTTGCAGATGCTTATACCCCTGAACAGTCATTTTGAGACATTTGGTTTCCAGACTACTCACGGTTTTGGGCCTGTAAAATGCCAGGGCGGTATAGGAACCCCACAAGTGACCCCATTTTAGAAAAAAAGACACCCCAAGGTATTCTGTTAGGTGTATGACGAGTTCATAGAAGATTTTATTTTTTGTCAAAAGTTAGCGGAAATTAATTTTTATTGGTTTTTTTTCACAAAGTGTCATTTTTCACTAACTTGTGACAAAAAATAAAATCTTCTATGAACTCGCCATACACCTAACGGAATACCTTGGGGTGTCTTCTTTCTAAAATGGGGTCACTTGTGGGGTTCCTATACTGCCCTGGCATTTTAGGGGCCCTAAACCGCGAGGAGTAGTCTAGAAAACAAATGCTTCAAAATGACCTGTGAATAGGACGTTGGGCCCCTTAGTGCACCTAGGCTGCAAAAAATTGTCACACATGTGGTACCGCCGTACTCAGGAAAAGTAGTATAATGTGTTTTGGGGTGTACTTTTACACATACCCATGCTGGGTTGGAGAAATTTCTATGTAAATGGACAATTGTGTGTAAAAAAATCAAACAATTGTCATTTACAGAGATATTTCTCCCACTTAGCATGGGTATGTGTAAAAATACACCCCAAAACGCATTATACTACTTCTCCTGAGTACGGCGGTACCACATGTGTGGCACTTTTTTACACCCTAAGTACGCTAAGGGGCCCAAAGTCCAATGAGTACCTTTAGGATTTCACAGGTCATTTTGCGACATTTGGTTTCAAGACTACTCCTCACGGTTTAGGGCCCCTAAAATGCCAGGGCAGTATAGGAACCCCACAAATGACCCCATTCTAGAAAGAAGATACCCAAAGGTATTCCGTACGGAGTATGGTGAGTTCATAGAAGATTTTATTTTTTGTCACAAGTTAGCGGAAAATGACACTTTGTGAAAAAAAACTATTAAAATCAATTTCCGCTAACTTGTGACAAAAAAATAAAAACTTCTATGAACTCACCATACTCCTAACGGAATACCTTGGGGTTTCTTCTTTCTAAAATGGGGTCATTAGTGGGGTTCCTATACTGCCCTGGCATTTTAGGGGCCCTAAACCGTGAGGAGTAGTCTTGAAACAAAAATGACCTGTGAAATCCTAAAGGTACTCATTGGACTTTGGGCCCCTTAGTGCAGTTAGGGTGCAAAAAAGTGCCACACATGTGGTATCGCCGTACTCGGGAGAAGTAGTATAATGTGTTTTGGGGTGTATTTTTACACATACCCATGCTGGGTGGGAGAAATACCTCTGTAAATGACAATCTTTTGATTTTTTTACACACAATTGTCCATTTACAGAGGTATTTCTCCCACCCAGCATGGGTATGTGTAAAAATACACCCCAAAACACATTTTACTACTTCTCCCGAGTATGGCGATACCACATGTGTGGCACTTTTTTGCACCCTAATTGCGCTAAAGGGCCCAAAGTCCAATGAGTACCTTTAGAATTTCACAGGTCATTTTGAGAAATTTCGTTTCAAGACTACTCCTCACGGTTTAGGGCCCCTAAAATGCCAGGGCAGTATAGGAACCCCACAAATGACCCCATTTTAGAAAGAAGACACCCCAAGGTATTCCGTTAGGAGTATGGTGAGTTCATAGAAGATTTTATTTTTTGTCAAAAGTTAGTGGAAATTGATTTTAATTGTGTTTTTTCACAAAGTGTCATTTTCCGCTAACTTTTGACAAAAAATAAAATCTTCTATGAACTCACCATACTCCTAACGGAATACCTTGGGGTGTCTTCTTTCTAAAATGGGGTCATTTGTGGGGTTCCTATACTGCCCTGGCATTTTAGGGGCCCTAAACCGTGAGGAGTAGTCTTGAAACGAAATTTCTCAAAATGACCTGTGAAATCCTAAAGGTACTCATTGGACTTTGGGCCCTTTAGCGCAGTTAGGGTGCAAAAAAGTGCCACACATGTGGTATCGCCGTACTCAGGAGAAGTAGTATAATGTGTTTTGTGGTGTATTTTTACACATACCCATGCTGAGTGGGAGAAAGATCTCTGTAAATGGACAATTGTGTGTAAAAAAAATTAACAAATTGTCATTTACAGAGATATTTCTCCCACCCAGCATGGGTATGTGTAAAAATACACCCCAAAACACATTATACTACTTCTCCTGAGTACGGCAATACCACATGTGTGGCACTTTTTTGCAGCCTAACTGCGCTAAGGGGTCCAAAGTCCAATGAGCACCTTTAGGCTTTACAGGGGTGCTTACAATTTAGCACCCCCCAAAATGTCAGGACAGTAAACACACCCCACAAATGACCCCATTTTGGAAAGTAGACCCTTCAAGGTATTCAGAGAGGGGCATGGTGAGTCCGTGGCAGATTTCATTTTTTTTTTGTCGCAAGTTAGAAGAAATGGAAACTTTTTTTTTTTTTTTTTTTTTCACAAAGTGTCATTTTCCGCTTACTTGTGACAAAAAATAATATCTTCTATGAACTCACTATGCCTCTCAGTGAATACTTTGGGATGTCTTCTTTCCAAAATGGGGTCATTTGGGGGGTATTTATACTATCCTGGAATTCTAGCCCCTCATGAAACATGACAGAGGGTCAGAAAAGTCAGAGATGCTTGAAAATGGGAAAATTCACTTTTTGCACCATAGTTTGTAAACGCTATAACTTTTACCCAAACCAATATACACTGAATGGTTTTTTTTTATTAAAAACATGTTTGTCCACATTTTTCGCGCTGCATGTATACAGAAATTTTACTTTATTTGAAAACTGTCAGCACAGAAAGTTAAAAAAATCATTTTTTTGCCAAAATTCATGCCTTTTTTGCTGAATATAATAAAAAGTAAAAATCGCAGGAGCAATCAAATAGCACCAAAAGAAAGCTTTATTAGTGACAAGAAAAGGAGCCAAAATTAATTTAGGTGGTAGGTTGTATGAGCGAGCAATAAACCGTGAAAGCTGCAGTGGTCTGAATGGAAAAAAAGTGTCCGGTCCTTAAGGGGTAGAAAGCCCTAGGTCCTCAAGTGGTTAAAGCCCACAGTCCACACACCTGGCCCTTGTTGTAGTCTGCCAGCACACTCTATTACCAGTGCATATCTTTCAACTGTATTTGTTATTGCAATTACTATAGCATAGCTCTCTGTTTGGGTGACACACTGCGTAAAGCCCACAGTCCACGCAGATTGCCCTTGTTCTAGTCCGCCAGCACACTCTATTGCCAGTGCATATCTCTCAACTGTATTTGTGATTGCACTTACTATAGCATATGTTTCTGTGTGGGTGACACACTGCTTAAAGCCCACAGTCCACACACCTGGCCCTTGTTGTAGTCTGCCAGCACACTCTATTACCAGTGCATATCTTTTAACTGTATTTGTTATTGCAATTACTATAGCATAGCTCTCTGTTTGGGTGACACACTGCATAAAGCCCACAGTCCACGCAGATTGCCCTTGTTCTAGTCCGCCAGCACACTCTATTGCCAGTGCATATCTTTCAACTGTATTTGTAATTACACTTACTATAGCATAGCTCTCTGTGTGGGTGACACACTGCTTAAAGCCCACAGTCCACGCAGCTGGCCCTTGTTGTAGTCCGCCCCACCAGCACACTCTATTACCAGTGCATATCTTTCAACTGTATTTGTGATTGCAATTACTATAGCATAGCTCTCTGTGTGGGTGACACACTGCTTAAAGCCCACAGTCCACGCAGATGGCCCTTGTTATAGTCCGCCAGCACAATCTATTGCCAGTGCATATCTTTCAACTGTATTTGTGATTGCACTTACTATAGCATAGCTCTCTGTGTGGGTGACACACTGCTTAAAGCCCTCAGTCCACACACCTGGCCCTTGTTGTAGTCTGCCAGCACACTCTATTACCAGTACATATCTATAAACTGTATTTGCAATTGCACTTACTATAGCATAGCTTTCTGTGTGGGTGACAAGCTGCGTACAGCACACAGTCCCAGCTGGCCCTTGTCGTCTGCCAGCAGACACTATTACCAGTGCATATCTTTCAACTGTATTTGTGATTGCACTTACTATAGCATAGCTCTCTGTGTGGGTCCACGCAGCTGGCCATTGTAGAAGTCTGCCAGCACACTCTATTACAAGTGCATGTCTTTTAACTGTATTTGTGATTGCACTTACTATAGCATAGCTCTCTGTGTGGGTGACACACTGCTTAAAGCCCACAGTCCACACAGCTGGCCCTTGTTATAGTCCGCCGCACCAGCACACTCTATTACCAGTGCATATCTTTGAACTGTATTTGTGATTGCACTTACTATAGCATAGCTCTCTGTGTGACACACTCCATACAGCCCACAGTCCCAGCTGGCCCTTGTAGTCCGCCTGCACAGTCTATTACCAGTGCATATCTTCCAACTGTATTTGTGATTGAACTTACTATAGGATATCTCTCTGTGTGGGTGACACACTGCATATAGACCACAGTCCACACAGTCATTTGGTTGCGCACACTGCTTTTACAGCACTTCAGCCTTTGTACAACCATTGTAATATCACAAGTGCATATCTCTCTGTAACAAGGAAGGGGGACACCAAGAGCCCTATATAGTGTAGTATGTACTGGTTCAAGTTGCGTGAAAAAGGTGGTTGTAAGAATTATACTCACAAAGCTGGGTTACCATGCAGGTAACCACTATATAGGCAGGTGGGGAGATTAGACCTGTCCCCACTCAGGATTAAGAAGTTGCTCTCTGCAGTTCAGAAAAAAGGGGCAAAATCAGACTGTATACAATGGTACAGAGGAGCCAATAGTGTAAAATATTGATAAAAGGTTTAAAATAAGGGAGGTTAGTGGTTGACTTACCTCCCCGATGTAAACACAAGATCAAGTTGATTTAGCGGGGGGAGGGAGGGAGGGTTTAGTGAAAAAAAAGTGAGAAAGAAAGAAAATTATTTAAAAAAAAATAAAATAAATATTTGTAAAAAAATAAATAAACACTGTAGGAGGATCAGACCCCACCAACAGGAAGTTCTGTTGGTGGGGAGAAAGGGGGGAGGGGAATCACTTGTGTGCTGTGTTGTGCAGCCCTGCAGCTTGGCCTTAAAGCTGCAGTGGCCCAATTAACAAAAAATGGCCTGGTCCCAAGGAGGGTTTAACACCGCGGTCCTCAAGTGGTTAAGGGTGATGTCACAGCACAATGGGAAAGAGGTGCCAGTAATCCTCCTCCCATGTCCACGCAGGCAAGGACAGGATGCTCTAGCGATCTGATGGTGATGTTGGACATGCAGACTTTCTTTAGTCCAACGCCTCGCCTAAGCCCTTCGGGATCCACCCTCCGACAACGCCTTGGCTGGCAGGTAGCCGACTACCTGGCCTTAAGTGCAGATATAGACACTATGAGCAGTGATGAACCCCTGAACTACTGGGTGCGCAGGCTTGACCTGTGGCTAGAGCTGTCACAATTTGCCATCGAACTTCTGGCTTGCACCACCTCAAGCGTCCTGTCAGAAAGGACCTTCAGCGCAGCAGGAGGCATTGTCACTGACAAGAGAAGTCGCCTAGGTCAAAAAAGTGTTCAGTACCTCACCTTTATTAAAATGAATGAGGCATGGATCCCGGAGGGCTGCTGCCTGCCCAAAGACAGTCAGTCCCCACACAGCATCTCTGCCTGCACACCTCTACTGCCTGCCCGAAGACTAAGTCAGTCCCCACACAGCATCTCTGCCTGAATGCCTCTTGACTGCCTTTTCCGCCACCACCGACAGAGTCCAGGTGGATCCTGAATGTTTAAGGCTGCTGCTGGCAGTGGCCACTACCAAAAATAATAATAATTTTTCTGGTGTGTGTACATGCCTAATTTTTCTGGCTGCACTGTGGCTGCAACAACAACAAAACAAAAGGCATGTACGTGTCAATTCCCCTTCGTGATTGTTACCTTGTCGGGGTGAAGGGGTTTGCGTTTCACAATAAATCAATGACCTATATGAGTGTGTTGGAGGCCCAATAAGGTTGTTGCTTCATTGTGGACAGACTAAATTCGATCAGCTAGACACTCGCTGTTGTTCTGTGATTGAACTACCTCTGCCCGAGCATATAGGCTGGAAAACCGCCATCGCCTGCACTCTTGCCAACGTGCGCACGAGCACGGCCATCACTACACAAACATTCAGTTTATAAAGAAATGATTGCATCCGCACTCCAAATATTAAATATGTGCACATATGGTGTGCTAGCCACAGGACCAAAGGAGGAATTTAAAGAAAAAAGAAGCAAAAGCAATCCTGCACAAACTGCTGCACCACCAGTTATAAATATAACAAAGCTTTATTGAACATTCTGTATAAACATCATAAAAACATTTTAAAACAATTGCTATGAACAGCAAATCACCACAATACAGTATTATGTGGGAACAAAATCACAAATGCCTCACCTCCTATATCACAAACGAACCCTAATGGCTGCCAAAGATAGTACTTAACGTGGGTTTATGAATTGAGCCCACTATTAGGTATATGAGACCTGGGTCTGGGCTAATAGCTGCAAAATATATATATGTAAGAAGGGTTAAGTAGGAACCACCAATAAAAGATCTCCTATGAACAACCGTGAGAAGAAAATCAAAGAAAGTGCTAAAGTGTAACAATATGCTCATGAATCATGAGAGATCATAAATATAGTCATGTATGAACAGTGCAGATCACGGATACCTGTGTATTAAGGGGTATACATACGTAGCCAAAGATGGTGGATAGAGGCAGCCATGGAGTATGGGTGGAGGGAGGCACACAAGATGCTCCACGCGTGGCGTGGTTCAAAAGGACCACTTCCTCAGGAGCGGTGCATTGTGGGTAGGAATTTGCTTAAGAGCTAACTACACAAACATTGCCGCCGAAAGGACCGACATTTTATGTCCTGAGAATGTCAACTAATGGCAACCCTTTGCGGCTGTTTGTGGCAGTGCGTTAAACAGTGAGTTTGGTCTGTCAGTGTGAAGCAGTACGCTACTTACACTACTTGATCCATGTATACACACGCAAGATGTTTTTAAGCACTTTATGCCTCCAATTTAGGAATGTAATGTAATTTCTGCCCTTTAGAGATTATAACCCGACTCTGCCTCAAATACGTGTATCCCACTCCGGCATGCTCCCCTCCAGGTGTTAGACCCCTTGAAACACCTTTTCCATCACTTTTGTGGCCAGAAATAGTCCCTGTATGTTTTAAAATTCACCTGCCCATTGAAGTCCATGGTGGTTCGCCCGGTTCGTGCGAACTCGAACTTTTGCGGAAGTTCGCGTTTGTGGTTCGCAAACCCAAAATCTGAATTTTGGGCCATCTCTGGTGTGACATCACCCACGTGCTACATGCTATGCACAGCAGTCAAGTGGGTTGCAAATGAGGAAGAAGAGCAGGTAGACTAGTGGCAGCAGACAGGTGGGAGATATGAATGCACACGCACCAGGGGATACATGTAACATTTGGGGGAACACCGACAGTGGCGACAACGCGAGGGTGATTCACGGGATTTCATGCTGAAATCGATCGGAAATAAGTCTGTGGTGTTTGGGCAGTCAACAGATCTCTCTGATATGATTCAGTTCGAGAGAGATCTGTCTCTTACAGTGCTGACTATAATTATTCATACCCCTGGCAAATTTTGACTTAGGGCCCCTTTCCACTATCGCGAATTCGCATGCGTTTGCCGCATGCAAATTCGCATAGCCAATACAAGTGGATGGGACTGTTTCCACTTGTCAGGATTCCTTTGCGTTTTTCTGTGCAGAAAAAATCTGCACGGCAGAGCCATCAGAATTCGCATACTGCATACCGCTATGCGACTCGCATACAATGTATTTAATAGAGAATTCACATGCGGTATTGGTATGCAAATTTTCATGCAAATTCGCAAACAATTTCGCATGGAATCAATGGAAAATCACACAGGCACTGCCATGGTTAAATTCTCATACATCGTCATCCATGCGAAATCGTATGTGAATTTGCATGAAAATTCGCATATAACCGCATGCGAAATTCGCATTTGCATGCAAATTTTTACCACGGCGATTCCCAAAGCACAAGTGGAAACGGGCCCAAAAAGTTACTTTTATACAACCAGCAAGTAATTTTTTGAGGGGTAGTGACATAGGTGTCTCCCAAAATATAATAAGACAATGTACAAGAGGCATTATTGTGGGGGAAAAAAATTCTCAGCTTTTATTTACATTTGAACAAAAAGTGTCCAGTCCAAAGTTATTCATACCCTTCTCAATAATCAATAGAAAAGCCTTTATTGGATATTACATCAATCAAACGCTTCCTATAATTGCAGACCAGCTTTTTGCATGTCTCCACGGGTATTTTTGCCCATTCATTGTCAAATCTTTCAGGTTGGAGGGTCTTCTTGCCATCACCCTGATCTTTAACTCCCTCCACAGATTCTCAATTGGATTCAAGTCAGGGCTCTAACTGGGCCACTCCAAAACGTTAATTTGTTTTTTCACCACTTTCGCTGTGTGTTTTGGGTCATTGTCATGCTGACATGTCCACTGGTGCCCAAAGCCAAGTTTCTCTGCAGACTTCTTGATGTTGTCGTTGAGAATCCTCATGTATTCCCCTTTTTTCATGGTGCCGTTTAATGTGATTAGGTTCCCTGGTTCATTGGCTGAAAAACACCCGCAAAGCATTAGGTTCCCACCGCTGTGGGATGGTGTTTTTTGGGTTGAAGGCTTCTCCTTTTTTATGCCAAATAAAGGAAACATCATTGTGAACAAACAATTCAATTTGTGTTTCATTTGACCATAACACAGAAGACCAGAAGTCTTCTACTTTTTCCAGATGAGCATTTGCAAAGGGCAAGCCAGCTTTAGTGTGCCTTATCTAGAGAAGTGGCATCCTCCTTGGTCTGCATTCATGGAACCCAGCAGTGTGCAGTGTCTGTTGAATTGTCTGCCTTAAGACATTGCCACCAGCAGAGCCCAGATTAATCAGGATGCCCTTGGTGGTGATCCTTGGATTCTTTTTCATCTCACTCACTATTCTCCTGGCCAGCACAGGTGTCACTTTTGGCTTCTGACCACATCCTCTGAGATTTTCCTCAGAACGGAACATCTTGTATTTTTTAATAATACTTTGCACTGTAGCCACTGGAACTTGAAAACATTTAAAAATGGCCTTGTGGCCCTTTCCTGACTTGTGAGCAGCCACAATGTGCAGCCGCAGGTCCTCACTGAGCTCCTTTGTCTTAGCCATGACTGTCCACAAACTAACTGCAGAGAGCTGCGGTTTTTTACCTGTTGAGTTAATTAAAGCGGTATAACACCATGACATAATAATCTACATATATCAAAGTGTGTGTGTGTGCGTGCGAGCGCACATATATATATATATATATAATATGTGTGTGTGTGTGTGTGTGTGCGCGTGTGTGCCGCGATCACGCGAAAACGGCTTGACCGATTTGAACGAAACTTGGTATACAGATCCCTTACAACCTGGGATGATATGTTCTGGGGGTCTCGGGTCCCCCCTGCACACATGGGCGGAGCTACAACAGCCAATCAAAATTCACCTATTGATTTTCAAGGGGAACATTTAAACTGCTGCTATTCTTACACTTTTACTGACAGAGGCTTCAAACTTGCTACAGTCGGTCATTGGGTGACTGGGGTCCAAATTCACCAAAGGGACGGGGCCACATACAGCCAATCAGATTTCCTTGGTGGATAAACTGCTTCCATTTTCACACAATTTTTATGCCAGGAACCTGAAAGCTTACAAACTTGGTCATTGAGTGACTGTGTGTCAAGGTTACACAAAGTGGGCGGAGCCAAAACAACTTTTACTGGTAAAATATAAACTGCAGCCATTCTTACACCGTTAATGGCAGGGTTCTCAAATTTTGCACAGTTGGTCATTGGGTGACTGAGATTAAGATTTTGGAAGGTGGGTGGAGCCTACAACAGCCAATAAAAATTCACCTTTTGATTTTCAAAGGGAATATTTCATCTGCTACCATTCTCTTATACTGTTAAAAGTAGATGCCTCAAACCTGGTACAGTTGGTCACTGGGTGACTAGGGACCAAATTCAGAAAGGGGGCGGAGCCACAAACAGCCAGATTTGTTTATTTTTCAATGGGAATATACAAAGTATTGATACCAAGGACCCCAAAGCTGATAAACTTGATAATTGAGTGACTGTATGTCAAGGTTAGAAAAAGTGGGCGAGGCCAACAACTACTTTTTTAACATGGCAGGGCTCCCAAACTTTACACAATTGGCCACTGGGTGACTGGAATGAATATTCAGAAATGTGGGTTGAGCCTACAACAGCCAATCAAAATGTACCTATTGATTTTCAATGGGAATATTGCTACCATTCTTACACTGTTAGTGGCAGAGGCCTCAAACCTGATACAGTCAGTCATTGGGTGACTGGGGTCCAAATTCACTAAAGGGGTGGAGCCACAAACAGCCAATCAGATTTGTTAGATTGATTTCAGCCATTCTGTTATTGGCAGGGTTCTCAAACGTGACACAGTTGGTCACTGGGTGACTGGGACTAATATTCAGAAAAATGGGTGGAGCCTACAGCAGCCAATCAAAATTCACCTTTTGATTTTCAAGGGGAATATTTACATTGCTGCCATTCATGCACTCTTAGTGGCAGAGACCTAAAATCTGCTACAGTCAGTCACTGGGAGACTGGTGTTTAAATTCTGAAGGGAGCGGGCCAAAAACAGCCAATAAGATTTGTTTAATTTCATTGGTAAAATGCAACTTATTGATGACAAGGACCCCAAAGCTCATAAACTTGAGCATTAAGTGACTGTATGTCAAGATTAGATATAGTGGGCGGAGCCAAAAACAACTAACTTTTTACATGGGAAAATGTAAACTGCAGCTTTTCTTACACTGTTAATGGCAGGGTTCTCAAACTTCACACAGTTGGTCACTGGGTGACTAGGATTAATATTCGGAAAAGTAGGTGTAGCCTACAAGAGCCAATCAAAATGCACCTATTGATTTTCAAGGGGAATATTGAAACTGCAGCCATTCTCACACTGTTAATACCAGAGGCCTCAAACCTGCTACAGTCGGTCGTTAAGTGCCTGGGGTTCAAATTCAGTAAAGGGGCGGAGCCAAAAACAGCCAGATTTATTTGCTGGATAAACTACTTCCATTAGCACAATTTTGATGCCAGGAACCCAAAAGCTCACAAACTTGGTCATTAAGTAGTTACTGTGTGTCCAGGTTACAAAAAGTGGGTGGAGTTAAAAACAGATTTTTCTGGGAAATTGTAAATTGCAGCCCTTCTTCACTGTTAATGGCAGGGTTCTCAAACTTAGCATAGCTGGTTACTGGGTGACTGGGATTAGTATTCAGGCAAGTGGGTGGAGCCTAAAAATGCCAATCAAAAATCACATGTCACTTTTCAAGGAGAATATTAAAATTGCTGCCATTTTTGCACTGTTAATGGCAAAAGCCTCAAACCTGGTACAGTTGGTCATTGGGTCACTGGGGTTCAAATTCAGAAAAGGGGACAGAGAGTCAGATTTGTTTCATTTCATGGGAAAATACAAATTATTGATGCCAAGGACCCCAAAGCTCACAAACTTGGGCATTGAGTACTGACTTTGTGTCCAGGTTACAAAAAGTGGGCGGAGCCAAAAACAAATTTCACTGAGAAAGCGTAAACTGCATCCCTTCTTACACTGTTTATGGCAGGATTTCCAAACTTTCCCCAGATGGTCACTGAGTGACTGAGATTAATATTCAGGGAAGTGGGTGGAGCCTATAATCGCCAATCAAAATTCACCTGTTGATTTTCAAGTGGAATATTTAAATTGCTGCCATTTTTACACTGTTAATAGCAGATGCCTCAAACCTGCTACAGTTGGTCATTGGGTGACTGGGGTTCAAATGCTGGAGAGGGGCGGAGCCACAAACAGCCCATCAGATTTGTTTAATTTCTATGGGAATATACAAATTATTGATGCCAAGGACCCCAAAGCTCACAAATTTGGTCATTGAGTGTTTGTGTGTTAGGGTTAGAAAGTGGGCGGAGCCAAAACCAGTCAAATACATACTCGGGCAACGCCAGGTCATCGGTGGGTGGAGACAAATACAAATTTCACTGGGAAAATGTAAACTGCAGCCATTCTTACACTGTTAATGGCAGGGTTTTTAAACTTTGCACAGTTGGTCACTGGGTGACTGGGATTAATATTCAGAAAAGTGAGTGGAGCCTACAAAAGTAAATCAAACTTCACCTATTGCTTTTCAAGGGGAATATTTAATTGCTACCATTCTTGCACTGTTAATGGCACAGGCCTCAAACCTGGTACAGTTGGTCATTGGGTGACTGGGGTTCAAATTCAGAAAAGGGTGTGGAGCCACAAACAGCCAATAAGATTTTTTCATTTCAATGCAAATTATTAATATCAAAGACCGCAAAGCTCACAAACTTGGTCATTGAGTAATTGTGTTGTGGGGTTAGAAAAAGTATGCAGAGCCAACACCAGCCAAATACATACCCGGGCAACGCCGGGCAATCAGCTAATATTCAATAAAAACATGTTTTCCTACTTTTTATATGCCATAAGGTTATCATATTTGCTTTTGTGCAAAAGTATTAGTATTCATTTAGAAATTATACGTTCCCAAAGTACACTTTTTTGCACTGAAAGCTGACTTTGCATTTTATTTATAACTGCTTTATTCATGTTCTAACAAGCAGAAATGCTTTCTAAATTGTCTGACTTTGTTCAGGGGACCCGACAGTGTAGAAGTGTTTATTTACATCACTCACTTAATACAATTAAACACAAGATAACATATCTACAACTTCGGATGCGGCCAGATTTTCAAGTCCTGTGTGTAACCCTTTGAATGCTGTTCTAGTAAAAAAAATGCTGGTTGTATATAATATGCTGTAAATAATCTATTAGAGCAAAGAAGAAATGCTGGGTTTCATTCCGCCGTAAAACAGCTGTTCCCAATTAATCAGGGTTATTAGGATGCTTTAGGACAGCTTGGTCTATTTGGAATTGTATAGAACTTTGAATTTTCCCACAGACTGTGACAGTTTGTGAAGGGTATGAATAATTTTGGACTGGACATTTTTTGCTCAAATTTAAATAAAAGCTGAGAAATGTTTTTTTTCCCACAATAATGTCTCTTGTACATCATCTTATTATCTTTTGGGAGACATATAAGTAATTTCCCATAAAAAATGACTTGCTGGTTGAATAAAAGTAACTTCAAGTCAAATTTTGCCAGGGGTAGAAGAGGCACATGCTCTGTCCACCGCAGTTTCTAACAGCCGCCTTATCCGCTTCCACTGCAATACAGACGCGGTTTTGCAGGAGACAGCGTCCACATCTTCCCCAGCACGGTATGGCGAACAAAGGGGGTTTCAAAAACACGGCTCTGACAGGCACTATGGACAAGTTCCTGGGTCCCTCTACCAGCCAAGATGGCACCGACCTAGCAAACCTGCCGGGCTCACAATCTTCTAATTAGGCGAGTACGAGGGGAGGATGAATGCCATAGCTATAAAACACGCTGATCTAGCTGATGAACAACAACTTATGCAAACAGACTTAAAATCTCAGCATACAGCACATGAGGGAATGGAAAATAGGGAGAGGAGACAGAACGTGCGCATTAAAGGGGTCAAAAAGAAGTTCCTGGAACTCACTGGCCTTACTGTATAGATGATACCTCACATCAATGAGGGAGCATGGGTCTGACAATAGATGCAAGTCAAAAACAAACGTTGTGATTTAATCTGCACTGCTAATAATGTCCACAAGATGAAACAAGTGGAGGACACGAATACATCTGATTAGAGGAAGCCCTGTAAACACAAGGAACCATAACTGCAATTAGCAAAACATCCACAAGATGGAGTTTGACTGATGCGTACGCATGTCACGCTATAAAGACTGTGTCAAAATCCCTGCCTGCTGATCACATGATTAAGGCCGTAATTGGCCGATATGCGTGTTGATGGCGTTCACTCTCTAGCATCCATGGTACACGAGCCCTGCTAAGCCTGCAACGGAGTCTGGCGCTGGATGACCGATTGGAAGGCGTTCTGTGAGGGGTGGTGTGGATAATGTTGCACATTACTGAGGTATGTGTGCACCCTTATTTCTGCCTAAGATAATCCTGAACGGACCTGCCTGATGCAAATATCCTGACCACTGTCTGTAGCCAAGAGGTGAGAGACCTCGGGAAACAGCGCCCGGATAACATGCAGCTGCATGAATCACAGCGACTGAGACCTGCCAACTGAGTGGTGAGAGCCTCAGTGAGGCAGCTAACTGTGACTGTTTGCTTATATATGTGAGGCAGATGGCCTTCTCTGCAACTGTTTGTGAGCTTAAAGAGGAACTGTCACAAAAATCTTAAAATTTTAAACACATACAAATAAGAAGTACATTTCTCCCAGAGTAAAATGAGCCATAAATTACTTCTCTCTTATGTTGCTGTCACTTACAATAAGTAGTAGAAATCTGACATTACCAACAGGTTTTGGCTAGTCCATCTCAGCATGGCCTTTATTCTTTATAAAGACATTCCCTGAAAATGATTAATATAAAGATGCTGGCCAGCCTCCATGATCACTGCACACTATTTTGGCACTTGGACGGAGCAACTGCCATTCACTAAGTGCTTTTAAAAATAAAGAAAACCCTGCGAACCTCCCTATGAGAAGATGGGCTAGTCCAAAATTTTTCAGTAATATCAGATTTCTACTACTTACTGTAAGTGACAGCAACATAGGAGAAAAGTAATTTATGACTCATTTTACTCAGGAAGAAACATTTTTCTTATTTGTATATGTTTTAAATGTTAAGATTTTCGCAACAGTTCCTCTTTAAATATCATTAAAGGGACATCTGGAGTCTACACTAAAATCAGCTGAATGAACTGTGTCTGCTGTACCCAGTTATCTTAGATATACACCAGATTAGGTTGAACACTACTCATATTGGGACTCCTCCTCTGGAACATTAGAGCTCTATAGGCATATATAGGGCTGTTGGCATATATGTATGGGGATCCCAGGTGTGTATGGCATTAATGATAGTGTGATACTTGTGTGGGCCCAGCCAGCTGTGCAATTTTGCTACCTCAGAGAGTGGTTTTATGATTTTAATGGATACTATTATGGAATCACAGTGTCAGTTCTTTTTGTAATAATAAAGATTTTTGGTGTATTGAAGCAGGGCCTGACCTCTCCTTTTTGTTTGACTTGCATTAAAGGGGTCTCTATGTCCTTGAAAACTGAACATATTGTAGAATATCTAAATGAGCTCTTTCACACTATCCTTTCAGACGTGCCTGAAGAGATGTGAAGAATAGACAGAGCCCACAGATCCTTGGGGGAACATCAGCCTGGCTCACAGAGACCCAAGGATATCATTGCCAAACTGCATTATTTTGAAGCAAAAGACACTTTGTTCAGGGCCCTCAGGAATACATCAACAATTTCATTTAAA